>NW_027415685.1:0-152434 GCF_964106895.1 Numenius arquata
GGCTGGCAGTGTTCCGTAGGGTCCTCTAGGGTTGAGTAAGTGCCTGCAGAAGTCTGTAGGAGTCTGTGGGATTCTGTAAGGTTCCGGAAGGTACTGCAGGGTTCCGTAGGGACCCGTAGAGTTCCACAGTGGCTGGTAAAGTTCCCTAGGGCCCTGTACCGTTCCGTAACTGCCTGCAAGGGTCTTTAGGCTTCCGTAGGGGCTGGTAGGGTTCCATAAAGTTCCGTGGGTTCCTGCAGAGTTCTGCAAGTGCCCGCAAGGGCCTGTTGGGGCCCACAGTGTTTCTGCCAGGTTCCGTAGAGTTCCGTAGGGGCCATATTTTTCTGTAGTGGCTGGTAGTATTCCGTAGGGGTCTGTAGGTTTCCGTAGGCACCTACAGTGTTCTGTAGGAGCCCATAGGGTTTTAGTGAGGTTCCGTTGTGTTGCTAAGGGTCTTGTAGAGTGCTGTCGGGTCCTGGAGTATTCTGTAGGGTTCCAGAGGGGCTTGTAGGGTTCCGTCGAAATCTGAAGGATTCCCTAGGGGCCCGTAGAGTCCCGTAGATTTCCGTAGGGACCTGTAGGGTTGTGTAAGTGCCCGCAGGGGTTGGTAGGAGCTTGTAGGGTGCCATATGTTTCCGGAGGGTTGTGTAGGGTTCCGTAGGGGCCTGTGGTGTTCCCTAGGGGCCTGTAGAGTCTCGTACAGTTCCGTAGGGTCCTGTAGGTTTCCATAAGCGCCCGCAGAGGTCTGAAGGGGCCCGTACTGTTCCGTAAGGATCCATAGGGTTCCGTAGAGCTTCGTAGGTTCCCTAGAGGCCTCTGGAGTACCGCAGGAGCCAGTAGTGTTCTTTAGGGGCCCGTAGGGTTCCTTCCATAGGGGCTGGCAGTGTTCCGTAGGGTCCTCTAGGGTTGAGTAAGTGCCTGCAGAAGTCTGTAGGAGTCTGTGGGATTCTGTAAGGTTCCGGAAGGTTCTGCAGGGTTCCGTAGGGACCCGTAGAGTTCCACAGTGGCTGGTAAAGTTCCCTAGGGCCCTGTACCGTTCCGTAACTGCCTGCAAGGGTCTCTAGGCTTCCGTAGGGGCTGGTAGGGTTCCATAAAGTTCCGTGGGTTCCTGCAGAGTTCTGCAAGTGCCCGCAAGGGCCTGTAGGGGCCCACAGTGTTTCTGCCAGGTTCCGTAGAGTTCCGTAGGGGCCATATTTTTCTGTAGTGGCTGGTAGTATTCCGTAGGGGTCTGTAGGTTTCTGTAGGCACCTACAGTGTTCTGTAGGAGCCCATAGGGTTTTAGTGAGGTTCCGTTGTGTTGCTAAGGGTCTTGTAGAGTGCTGTCGGGTCCTGGAGTATTCTGTAGGGTTCCAGAGGGCCTTGTAGGGTTCCGTCGAAATCTGAAGGGTTCCCTAGGGGCCCGTAGAGTCCCGTAGATTTCCGTAGGGGCCTGTAGGGTTGTGTAAGTGCTCGCAGGTGTTGGTAGGAGCTTGTAGGGTGCCATATGTTTCCGGAGGGTTGTGTAGGGTTCCGTAGGGGCCTGTGGTGTTCCCTAGGGGCCTGTAGAGTCTCGTACCATTCCGTAGGGGCCTGTAGTGTTCCCTAGGGGCCTGTAGAGTCTCGTACAGTTCCGTAGGGTCCTGTAGGTTTCCATAAGCGCCCGCAGAGGTCTGAAGGGGCCCGTACTGTTCCGTAAGGATCCATAGGGTTCCGTAGAGCTTCGTAGGTTCCCTAGAGGCCTCTGGAGTACCGCAGGAGCCGGTAGTGTTCCGTAGGGTCCTCTAGGGTTGAGTAAGTGCCCGCAGGAGTCTGTAGGAATCCGTGGGATTCTGTAAGGTTCTGGAGGGTTCTGCAGGGTTCCGTAGGGGCCCGTAGAGTTCCGTAGTGGCTGGTAAAGTTCCCTAGGGCCCTGTACCGTTCCGTAACTGCCTGCAATGGTCTTTAGGCTTCCGTAGGGGCTGGTAGGGTTCCATAAAGTTCCGTGGGTTCCTGCAGAGTTCTGCAAGTGCCCGCAAGGGCCTGTAGGGGCCCACAGTGTTTCTGCCAGGTTCCGTAGAGTTCCGTAGGGGCCATATTTTTCTGTAGTGGCTGGTAGTATTCCGTAGGGGTCTGTAGGTTTCCGTAGGCACCTACAGTGTTCTGTAGGAGCCCATAGGGTTTTCGTGAGGTTCTGTTGTGTTGCTAAGGGTCTTGTAGAGTGCTGTCGGGTCCTGGAGTATTCTGTAGGGTTCCAGAGGGGCTCGTAGGGTTCCATCGAAATCTGTAGGGTTCCCTAAGGGCCCATAGAGTCCCGTAGATTTCCGTAGGGACCTGTAGGGTTGTGTAAGTGCCCGCAGAAGTCTGTAGGAGTCTGTGGGATTCTGTAAGGTTGCGGAGGGTTCTGCAGGGTTCCGTAGGGACCCGTAGAGTTCCCTAGTGGCTGGTAAAGTTCTGTAGGGCCCTGTGGGGTTCTGTATGGAACTGTAGGGTTCCGTAGGGGCCTGCAGGGTTCCGTAAGTGCCCGCAGGTGTCTGTAGGGTTCCGTAGGGGTCTCTAGGGTTCCGTAGGCACCTGCAGTGTTCTGTAGGAGCCCATAGGGTTTTAGTGAGGTTCCGTTGTGTTGCTAAGGGTCTTGTAGAGTGCTGTCGGGTCCTGGAGTATTCTGTAGGGTTCCAGAGGGCCTTGTAGGGTTCCGTCGAAATCTGAAGGATTCCCTAGGTGCCCGTAGAGTCCCGTAGATTTCCGTAGGGGCCTGTAGGGTTGTGTAAGTGCCCGCAGGGGTTGGTAGGAGCTTGTAGGGTGCCATATGTTTCCAGAGGGTTGTGTAGGGTTCCGTAGGGGCCTGTGGTGTTCCCTAGGGGCCTGTAGAGTCTCGTACAGTTCCGTAGGGTCCTGTAGGTTTCCATAAGCGCCCGCAGAGGTCTGAAGGGGCCCGTACTGTTCCGTGAGGATCCATAGGGTTCCATAGAGCTTCGTAGGTTCCCTAGAGGCCTCTGGAGTACCGCAGGAGCCAGTAGTGTTCTTTAGGGGCCTGTAGGGTTCCTTCCATAGGGGCTGGCAGTGTTCCGTAGGGTCCTCTAGGGTTGAGTAAGTGCCTGCAGAAGTCTGTAGGAGTCTGTGGGATTCTGTAAGGTTCCGGAAGGTTCTGCAGGGTTCCGTAGGGACCCGTAGAGTTCCACAGTGGCTGGTAAAGTTCCCTAGGGCCCTGTACCGTTCCGTAACTGCCTGCAAGGGTCTCTAGGCTTCCGTAGGGGCTGGTAGGGTTCCATAAAGTTCCGTTGGTTCCTGCAGAGTTCTGCAAGTGCCCGCAAGGGCCTGTAGGGGCCCACAGTGTTTCTGCCAGGTTCCGTAGAGTTCCGTAGGGGCCATATTTTTCTGTAGTGGCTGGTAGTATTCCGTAGGGGTCTGTAGGTTTCCGTAGGCACCTACAGTGTTCTGTAGGAGCCCATAGGGTTTTAGTGAGGTTCCGTTGTGTTGCTAAGGGTCTTGTAGAGTGCTGTCGGGTCCTGGAGTATTCTGTAGGGTTCCAGAGGGCCTTGTAGGGTTCCGTCGAAATCTGAAGGGTTCCCTAGGGGCCCGTAGAGTCCCGTAGATTTCCGTAGGGGCCTGTAGGGTTGTGTAAGTGCTCGCAGGGGTTGGTAGGAGCTTGTAGGGTGCCATATGTTTCCGGAGGGTTGTGTAGGGTTCCGTAGGGGCCTGTGGTGTTCCCTAGGGGCCTGTAGAGTCTCGTACCATTCCGTAGGGGCCTGTAGTGTTCCCTAGGGGCCTGTAGAGTCTCGTACAGTTCCGTAGGGTCCTGTAGGTTTCCATAAGCGCCCGCAGAGGTCTGAAGGGGCCCGTACTGTTCCGTAAGGATCCATAGGGTTCCGTAGAGCTTCGTAGGTTCCCTAGAGGCCTCTGGAGTACCGCAGGAGCCAGTAGTGTTCCGTAGGGTCCTCTAGGGTTGAGTAAGTGCCCGCAGGAGTCTGTAAGAATCCGTGGGATTCTGTAAGGTTCTGGAGGGTTCTGCAGGGTTCCCTAGGGGCCCGTAGAGTTCCACAGTGGCTGGTAAAGTTCCCTAGGGCCCTGTACCGTTCCGTAACTGCCTGCAAGGGTCTTTAGGCTTCCGTAGGGGCTGGTAGGGTTCCATAAAGTTCCGTGGGTTCCTGCAGAGTTCTGCAAGTGCCCGCAAGGGCCTGTAGGGGCCCACAGTGTTTCTGTCAGGTTCCGTAGAGTTCTGTAGGGGCCATATTTTTCTGTAGTGGCTGGTAGTATTCTGTAGGGGTCTGTAGGTTTCCGTAGGCACCTACAGTGTTCTGTAGGAGCCCATAGGGTTTTCGTGAGGTTCCGTTGTGTTGCTAAGGGTCTTGTAGAGTGCTGTCGGGTCCTGGAGTATTCTGTAGGGTTCCAGAGGGGCTCGTAGGGTTCCATCGAAATCTGAAGGGTTCCCTAGGGGCCCATAGAGTCCCGTAGATTTCCGTAGGGACCTGTAGGGTTGTGTAAGTGCCCGCAGAAGTCTGTAGGAGTCTGTGGGATTCTGTAAGGTTGCGGAGGGTTCTGCAGGGTTCCGTAGGGACCCGTAGAGTTCCGTAGTGGCTGTTAAAGTTCCGTAGGGCCCTGTGGGGTTCTGTATGGACCTGTAGGGTTTTGTAGGGGCCTGCAGGGTTCCGTAAGTGCCCGCAGGTGTCTGTAGGGTTCAGTAGGGGTCTGTAGGGTTCCGTAGGCACCTGCAGTGTTCTGTAGGAGCCCATAGGGTTTTAGTGAGGTTCCGTTGTGTTGCTAAGGGTCTTGTAGAGTGCTGTCGGGTCCTGGAGTATTCTGTAGGGTTCCAGAGGGCCTTGTAGGGTTCCGTCGAAATCTGAAGGATTCCCTAGGTGCCCGTAGAGTCCCGTAGATTTCCGTAGGGGCCTGTAGGGTTGTGTAAGTGCCCGCAGGGGTTGGTAGGAGCTTGTAGGGTGCCATATGTTTCCGGAGGGTTGTGTAGGGTTCCGTAGGGGCCTGTGGTGTTCCCTAGGGGCCTGTAGAGTCTCGTACAGTTCCGTAGGGTCCTGTAGGTTTCCATAAGCGCCCGCAGAGGTCTGAAGGGGCCCGTACTGTTCCGTAAGGATCCATAGGGTTCCGTAGAGCTTCGTAGGTTCCCTAGAGGCCTCTGGAGTACCGCAGGAGCCAGTAGTGTTCTTTAGGGGCCCGTAGGGTTCCTTCCATAGGGGCTGGCAGTGTTCCGTAGGGTCCTCTAGGGTTGAGTAAGTGCCTGCAGAAGTCTGTAGGAGTCTGTGGGATTCTGTAAGGTTCCGGAAGGTTCTGCAGGGTTCCGTAGGGACCCGTAGAGTTCCACAGTGGCTGGTAAAGTTCCCTAGGGCCCTGTACCGTTCCGTAACTGCCTGCAAGGGTCTCTAGGCTTCCGTAGGGGCTGGTAGGGTTCCATAAAGTTCCGTGGGTTCCTGCAGAGTTCTGCAAGTGCCCGCAAGGGCCTGTAGGGGCCCACAGTGTTTCTGCCAGGTTCCGTAGAGTTCCGTAGGGGCCATATTTTTCTGTAGTGGCTGGTAGTATTCCGTAGGGGTCTGTAGGTTTCTGTAGGCACCTACAGTGTTCTGTAGGAGCCCATAGGGTTTTAGTGAGGTTCCGTTGTGTTGCTAAGGGTCTTGTAGAGTGCTGTCGGGTCCTGGAGTATTCTGTAGGGTTCCAGAGGGCCTTGTAGGGTTCCGTCGAAATCTGAAGGGTTCCCTAGGGGCCCGTAGAGTCCCGTAGATTTCCGTAGGGGCCTGTAGGGTTGTGTAAGTGCTCGCAGGGGTTGGTAGGAGCTTGTAGGGTGCCATATGTTTCCGGAGGGTTGTGTAGGGTTCCGTAGGGGCCTGTGGTGTTCCCTAGGGGCCTGTAGAGTCTCGTACCATTCCGTAGGGGCCTGTAGTGTTCCCTAGGGGCCTGTAGAGTCTCGTACAGTTCCGTAGGGTCCTGTAGGTTTCCATAAGCGCCCGCAGAGGTCTGAAGGGGCCCGTACTGTTCCGTAAGGATCCATAGGGTTCCGTAGAGCTTCGTAGGTTCCCTAGAGGCCTCTGGAGTACCGCAGGAGCCGGTAGTGTTCCGTAGGGTCCTCTAGGGTTGAGTAAGTGCCCGCAGGAGTCTGTAGGAATCCGTGGGATTCTGTAAGGTTCTGGAGGGTTCTGCAGGGTTCCGTAGGGGCCCGTAGAGTTCCGTAGTGGCTGGTAAAGTTCCCTAGGGCCCTGTACCGTTCCGTAACTGCCTGCAATGGTCTTTAGGCTTCCGTAGGGGCTGGTAGGGTTCCATAAAGTTCCGTGGGTTCCTGCAGAGTTCTGCAAGTGCCCGCAAGGGCCTGTAGGGGCCCACAGTGTTTCTGCCAGGTTCCGTAGAGTTCCGTAGGGGCCATATTTTTCTGTAGTGGCTGGTAGTATTCCGTAGGGGTCTGTAGGTTTCCGTAGGCACCTACAGTGTTCTGTAGGAGCCCATAGGGTTTTCGTGAGGTTCTGTTGTGTTGCTAAGGGTCTTGTAGAGTGCTGTCGGGTCCTGGAGTATTCTGTAGGGTTCCAGAGGGGCTCGTAGGGTTCCATCGAAATCTGTAGGGTTCCCTAAGGGCCCATAGAGTCCCGTAGATTTCCGTAGGGACCTGTAGGGTTGTGTAAGTGCCCGCAGAAGTCTGTAGGAGTCTGTGGGATTCTGTAAGGTTGCGGAGGGTTCTGCAGGGTTCCGTAGGGACCCGTAGAGTTCCCTAGTGGCTGGTAAAGTTCTGTAGGGCCCTGTGGGGTTCTGTATGGAACTGTAGGGTTCCGTAGGGGCCTGCAGGGTTCCGTAAGTGCCCGCAGGTGTCTGTAGGGTTCCGTAGGGGTCTCTAGGGTTCCGTAGGCACCTGCAGTGTTCTGTAGGAGCCCATAGGGTTTTAGTGAGGTTCCGTTGTGTTGCTAAGGGTCTTGTAGAGTGCTGTCGGGTCCTGGAGTATTCTGTAGGGTTCCAGAGGGCCTTGTAGGGTTCCGTCGAAATCTGAAGGATTCCCTAGGTGCCCGTAGAGTCCCGTAGATTTCCGTAGGGGCCTGTAGGGTTGTGTAAGTGCCCGCAGGGGTTGGTAGGAGCTTGTAGGGTGCCATATGTTTCCAGAGGGTTGTGTAGGGTTCCGTAGGGGCCTGTGGTGTTCCCTAGGGGCCTGTAGAGTCTCGTACAGTTCCGTAGGGTCCTGTAGGTTTCCATAAGCGCCCGCAGAGGTCTGAAGGGGCCCGTACTGTTCCGTGAGGATCCATAGGGTTCCATAGAGCTTCGTAGGTTCCCTAGAGGCCTCTGGAGTACCGCAGGAGCCAGTAGTGTTCTTTAGGGGCCTGTAGGGTTCCTTCCATAGGGGCTGGCAGTGTTCCGTAGGGTCCTCTAGGGTTGAGTAAGTGCCTGCAGAAGTCTGTAGGAGTCTGTGGGATTCTGTAAGGTTCCGGAAGGTTCTGCAGGGTTCCGTAGGGACCCGTAGAGTTCCACAGTGGCTGGTAAAGTTCCCTAGGGCCCTGTACCGTTCCGTAACTGCCTGCAAGGGTCTCTAGGCTTCCGTAGGGGCTGGTAGGGTTCCATAAAGTTCCGTTGGTTCCTGCAGAGTTCTGCAAGTGCCCGCAAGGGCCTGTAGGGGCCCACAGTGTTTCTGCCAGGTTCCGTAGAGTTCCGTAGGGGCCATATTTTTCTGTAGTGGCTGGTAGTATTCCGTAGGGGTCTGTAGGTTTCCGTAGGCACCTACAGTGTTCTGTAGGAGCCCATAGGGTTTTAGTGAGGTTCCGTTGTGTTGCTAAGGGTCTTGTAGAGTGCTGTCGGGTCCTGGAGTATTCTGTAGGGTTCCAGAGGGCCTTGTAGGGTTCCGTCGAAATCTGAAGGGTTCCCTAGGGGCCCGTAGAGTCCCGTAGATTTCCGTAGGGGCCTGTAGGGTTGTGTAAGTGCTCGCAGGGGTTGGTAGGAGCTTGTAGGGTGCCATATGTTTCCGGAGGGTTGTGTAGGGTTCCGTAGGGGCCTGTGGTGTTCCCTAGGGGCCTGTAGAGTCTCGTACCATTCCGTAGGGGCCTGTAGTGTTCCCTAGGGGCCTGTAGAGTCTCGTACAGTTCCGTAGGGTCCTGTAGGTTTCCATAAGCGCCCGCAGAGGTCTGAAGGGGCCCGTACTGTTCCGTAAGGATCCATAGGGTTCCGTAGAGCTTCGTAGGTTCCCTAGAGGCCTCTGGAGTACCGCAGGAGCCAGTAGTGTTCCGTAGGGTCCTCTAGGGTTGAGTAAGTGCCCGCAGGAGTCTGTAAGAATCCGTGGGATTCTGTAAGGTTCTGGAGGGTTCTGCAGGGTTCCCTAGGGGCCCGTAGAGTTCCACAGTGGCTGGTAAAGTTCCCTAGGGCCCTGTACCGTTCCGTAACTGCCTGCAAGGGTCTTTAGGCTTCCGTAGGGGCTGGTAGGGTTCCATAAAGTTCCGTGGGTTCCTGCAGAGTTCTGCAAGTGCCCGCAAGGGCCTGTAGGGGCCCACAGTGTTTCTGTCAGGTTCCGTAGAGTTCTGTAGGGGCCATATTTTTCTGTAGTGGCTGGTAGTATTCTGTAGGGGTCTGTAGGTTTCCGTAGGCACCTACAGTGTTCTGTAGGAGCCCATAGGGTTTTCGTGAGGTTCCGTTGTGTTGCTAAGGGTCTTGTAGAGTGCTGTCGGGTCCTGGAGTATTCTGTAGGGTTCCAGAGGGGCTCGTAGGGTTCCATCGAAATCTGAAGGGTTCCCTAGGGGCCCATAGAGTCCCGTAGATTTCCGTAGGGACCTGTAGGGTTGTGTAAGTGCCCGCAGAAGTCTGTAGGAGTCTGTGGGATTCTGTAAGGTTGCGGAGGGTTCTGCAGGGTTCCGTAGGGACCCGTAGAGTTCCGTAGTGGCTGTTAAAGTTCCGTAGGGCCCTGTGGGGTTCTGTATGGACCTGTAGGGTTTTGTAGGGGCCTGCAGGGTTCCGTAAGTGCCCGCAGGTGTCTGTAGGGTTCAGTAGGGGTCTGTAGGGTTCCGTAGGCACCTGCAGTGTTCTGTAGGAGCCCATAGGGTTTTAGTGAGGTTCCGTTGTGTTGCTAAGGGTCTTGTAGAGTGCTGTCGGGTCCTGGAGTATTCTGTAGGGTTCCAGAGGGCCTTGTAGGGTTCCGTCGAAATCTGAAGGATTCCCTAGGTGCCCGTAGAGTCCCGTAGATTTCCGTAGGGGCCTGTAGGGTTGTGTAAGTGCCCGCAGGGGTTGGTAGGAGCTTGTAGGGTGCCATATGTTTCCGGAGGGTTGTGTAGGGTTCCGTAGGGGCCTGTGGTGTTCCCTAGGGGCCTGTAGAGTCTCGTACAGTTCCGTAGGGTCCTGTAGGTTTCCATAAGCGCCCGCAGAGGTCTGAAGGGGCCCGTACTGTTCCGTGAGGATCCATAGGGTTCCGTAGAGCTTCGTAGGTTCCCTAGAGGCCTCTGGAGTACCGCAGGAGCCAGTAGTGTTCTTTAGGGGCCCGTAGGGTTCCTTCCATAGGGGCTGGCAGTGTTCCGTAGGGTCCTCTAGGGTTGAGTAAGTGCCTGCAGAAGTCTGTAGGAGTCTGTGGGATTCTGTAAGGTTCCGGAAGGTTCTGCAGGGTTCCGTAGGGACCCGTAGAGTTCCACAGTGGCTGGTAAAGTTCCCTAGGGCCCTGTACCGTTCCGTAACTGCCTGCAAGGGTCTCTAGGCTTCCGTAGGGGCTGGTAGGGTTCCATAAAGTTCCGTGGGTTCCTGCAGAGTTCTGCAAGTGCCCGCAAGGGCCTGTAGGGGCCCACAGTGTTTCTGCCAGGTTCCGTAGAGTTCCGTAGGGGCCATATTTTTCTGTAGTGGCTGGTAGTATTCCGTAGGGGTCTGTAGGTTTCTGTAGGCACCTACAGTGTTCTGTAGGAGCCCATAGGGTTTTAGTGAGGTTCCGTTGTGTTGCTAAGGGTCTTGTAGAGTGCTGTCGGGTCCTGGAGTATTCTGTAGGGTTCCAGAGGGCCTTGTAGGGTTCCGTCGAAATATGAAGGGTTCCCTAGGGGCCCGTAGAGTCCCGTAGATTTCCGTAGGGGCCTGTAGGGTTGTGTAAGTGCTCGCAGGGGTTGGTAGGAGCTTGTAGGGTGCCATATGTTTCCGGAGGGTTGTGTAGGGTTCCGTAGGGGCCTGTGGTGTTCCCTAGGGGCCTGTAGAGTCTCGTACCATTCCGTAGGGGCCTGTAGTGTTCCCTAGGGGCCTGTAGAGTCTCGTACAGTTCCGTAGGGTCCTGTAGGTTTCCATAAGCGCCCGCAGAGGTCTGAAGGGGCCCGTACTGTTCCGTAAGGATCCATAGGGTTCCGTAGAGCTTCGTAGGTTCCCTAGAGGCCTCTGGAGTACCGCAGGAGCCGGTAGTGTTCCGTAGGGTCCTCTAGGGTTGAGTAAGTGCCCGCAGGAGTCTGTAGGAATCCGTGGGATTCTGTAAGGTTCTGGAGGGTTCTGCAGGGTTCCGTAGGGGCCCGTAGAGTTCCGTAGTGGCTGGTAAAGTTCCCTAGGGCCCTGTACCGTTCCGTAACTGCCTGCAATGGTCTTTAGGCTTCCGTAGGGGCTGGTAGGGTTCCATAAAGTTCCGTGGGTTCCTGCAGAGTTCTGCAAGTGCCCGCAAGGGCCTGTTGGGGCCCACATTGTTTCTGCCAGTTTCCGTAGAGTTCCGTAGGGGCCATATTTTTCTGTAGTGGCTGGTAGTATTCCGTAGGGGTCTGTAGGTTTCCGTAGGCACCTACAGTGTTCTGTAGGAGCCCATAGGGTTTTCGTGAGGTTCCGTTGTGTTGCTAAGGGTCTTGTAGAGTGCTGTCGGGTCCTGGAGTATTCTGTAGGGTTCCAGAGGGGCTCGTAGGGTTCCATCGAAATCTATAGGGTTCCCTAAGGGCCCATAGAGTCCCGTAGATTTCCGTAGGGACCTGTAGGGTTGTGTAAGTGCCGCAGAAGTCTGTAGGAGTCTGTGGGATTCTGTAAGCTTGCGGAGGGTTCTGCAGGGTTCCGTAGGGACCCGTAGAGTTCCGTAGTGGCTGGTAAAGTTCCGTAGGGCCCTGTGGGGTTCTGTATGGACCTGTAGGGTTCCGTAGGGGCCTGCAGGGTTCCGTAAGTGCCCGCAGGTGTCTGTAGGGTTCCGTAGGGGTCTCTAGGGTTCCGTAGGCACCTGCAGTGTTCTGTAGGAGCCCATAGGGTTTTAGTGAGGTTCCTTTGTGTTGCTAAGGGTCTTGTAGAGTGCTGTCGGGTCCTGGAGTATTCTGTAGGGTTCCAGAGGGCCTTGTAGGGTTCCGTCGAAATCTGAAGGATTCCCTAGGTGCCCGTAGAGTCCCGTAGATTTCCGTAGGGGCCTGTAGGGTTGTGTAAGTGCCCGCAGGGGTTGGTAGGAGCTTGTAGGGTGCCATATGTTTCCGGAGGGTTGTGTAGGGTTCCGTAGGGGCCTGTGGTGTTCCCTAGGGGCCTGTAGAGTCTCGTACAGTTCCGTAGGGTCCTGTAGGTTTCCATAAGCGCCCGCAGAGGTCTGAAGGGGCCCGTACTGTTCCGTGAGGATCCATAGGGTTCCGTAGAGCTTCGTAGGTTCCCTAGAGGCCTCTGGAGTACCGCAGGAGCCAGTAGTGTTCTTTAGGGGCCCGTAGGGTTCCTTCCATAGGGGCTGGCAGTGTTCCGTAGGGTCCTCTAGGGTTGAGTAAGTGCCTGCAGAAGTCTGTAGGAGTCTGTGGGATTCTGTAAGGTTCCGGAAGGTTCTGCAGGGTTCCGTAGGGACCCGTAGAGTTCCGTAGTGGCTGGTAAAGTTCCCTAGGGCCCTGTACCGTTCCGTAACTGCCTGCAAGTTTCTCTAGGCTTCCGTAGGGGCTGGGAGGGTTCCATAAAGTTCCGTGGGTTCCTGCAGAGTTCTGCAAGTGCCCGCAAGGGCCTGTAGGGGCGCACAGTGTTTCTGTCAGGTTCCGTAGAGTTCCGTAGGGGCCATATTTTTCTGTAGTGGCTGGTAGTATTCCGTAGGGGTCTGTAGGTTTCTGTAGGCACCTACAGTGTTCTGTAGGAGCCCATAGGGTTTTCGTGAGGTTCCGTTGTGTTGCTAAGGGTCTTGTAGAGTGCTGTCGGGTCCTGGAGTATTCTGTAGGGTTCCAGAGGGCCTTGTAGGGTTCCGTCGAAATCTGAAGGGTTCCCTAGGGGCCCGTAGAGTCCCGTAGATTTCCGTAGGGGCCTGTAGGGTTGTGTAAGTGCTCGCAGGTGTTGGTAGGAGCTTGTAGGGTGCCATATGTTTCCGGAGGGTTGTGTAGGGTTCCGTAGGGGCCTGTGGTGTTCCCTAGAGGCCTGTAGAGTCTCGTACCATTCCGTAGGGGCCTGTAGTGTTCCCTAGGGGCCTGTAGAGTCTCGTACAGTTCCGTAGGGTCCTGTAGGTTTCCATAAGCGCCCGCAGAGGTCTGAAGGGGCCCGTACTGTTCCGTAAGGATCCATAGGGTTCCGTAGAGCTTCGTAGGTTCCCTAGAGGCCTCTGGAGTACCGCAGGAGCCAGTAGTGTTCCGTAGGGTCCTCTAGGGTTGAGTAAGTGCCCGCAGGAGTCTGTAAGAATCCGTGGGATTCTGTAAGGTTCTGGAGGGTTCTGCAGGGTTCCGTAGGGGCCCGTAGAGTTCCGTAGTGGCTGGTAAAGTTCCCTAGGGCCCTGTACCGTTCCGTAACTGCCTGCAATGGTCTTTAGGCTTCCGTAGGGGCTGGTAGGGTTCCATAAAGTTCCGTGGGTTCCTGCAGAGTTCTGCAAGTGCCCGCAAGGGCCTGTAGGGGCCCACAGTGTTTCTGCCAGGTTCCGTAGAGTTCCGTAGGGGCCATATTTTTCTGTAGTGGCTGGTAGTATTCCGTAGGGGTCTGTAGGTTTCCGTAGGCACCTACAGTGTTCTGTAGGAGCCCATAGGGTTTTCGTGAGGTTCTGTTGTGTTGCTAAGGGTCTTGTAGAGTGCTGTCGGGTCCTGGAGTATTCTGTAGGGTTCCAGAGGGGCTCGTAGGGTTCCATCGAAATCTGAAGGGTTCCCTAAGGGCCCATAGAGTCCCGTAGATTTCCGTAGGGACCTGTAGGGTTGTGTAAGTGCCCGCAGAAGTCTGTAGGAGTCTGTGGGATTCTGTAAGGTTGCGGAGGGTTCTGCAGGGTTCCGTAGGGACCCGTAGAGTTCCGTAGTGGCTGGTAAAGTTCTGTAGGGCCCTGTGGGGTTCTGTATGGAACTGTAGGGTTCCGTAGGGGCCTGCAGGGTTCCGTAAGTGCCCGCAGGTGTCTGTAGGGTTCCGTAGGGGTCTCTAGGGTTCCGTAGGCACCTGCAGTGTTCTGTAGGAGCCCATAGGGTTTTAGTGAGGTTCCGTTGTGTTGCTAAGGGTCTTGTAGAGTGCTGTCGGGTCCTGGAGTATTCTGTAGGGTTCCAGAGGGCCTTGTAGGGTTCCGTCGAAATCTGAAGGATTCCCTAGGTGCCCGTAGAGTCCCGTAGATTTCCGTAGGGGCCTGTAGGGTTGTGTAAGTGCCCGCAGGGGTTGGTAGGAGCTTGTAGGGTGCCATATGTTTCCAGAGGGTTGTGTAGGGTTCCGTAGGGGCCTGTGGTGTTCCCTAGGGGCCTGTAGAGTCTCGTACAGTTCCGTAGGGTCCTGTAGGTTTCCATAAGCGCCCGCAGAGGTCTGAAGGGGCCCGTACTGTTCCGTGAGGATCCATAGGGTTCCATAGAGCTTCGTAGGTTCCCTAGAGGCCTCTGGAGTACCGCAGGAGCCAGTAGTGTTCTTTAGGGGCCTGTAGGGTTCCTTCCATAGGGGCTGGCAGTGTTCCGTAGGGTCCTCTAGGGTTGAGTAAGTGCCTGCAGAAGTCTGTAGGAGTCTGTGGGATTCTGTAAGGTTCCGGAAGGTTCTGCAGGGTTCCGTAGGGACCCGTAGAGTTCCACAGTGGCTGGTAAAGTTCCCTAGGGCCCTGTACCGTTCCGTAACTGCCTGCAAGGGTCTCTAGGCTTCCGTAGGGGCTGGTAGGGTTCCATAAAGTTCCGTTGGTTCCTGCAGAGTTCTGCAAGTGCCCGCAAGGGCCTGTAGGGGCCCACAGTGTTTCTGCCAGGTTCCGTAGAGTTCCGTAGGGGCCATATTTTTCTGTAGTGGCTGGTAGTATTCCGTAGGGGTCTGTAGGTTTCCGTAGGCACCTACAGTGTTCTGTAGGAGCCCATAGGGTTTTAGTGAGGTTCCGTTGTGTTGCTAAGGGTCTTGTAGAGTGCTGTCGGGTCCTGGAGTATTCTGTAGGGTTCCAGAGGGCCTTGTAGGGTTCCGTCGAAATCTGAAGGGTTCCCTAGGGGCCCGTAGAGTCCCGTAGATTTCCGTAGGGGCCTGTAGGGTTGTGTAAGTGCTCGCAGGGGTTGGTAGGAGCTTGTAGGGTGCCATATGTTTCCGGAGGGTTGTGTAGGGTTCCGTAGGGGCCTGTGGTGTTCCCTAGGGGCCTGTAGAGTCTCGTACCATTCCGTAGGGGCCTGTAGTGTTCCCTAGGGGCCTGTAGAGTCTCGTACAGTTCCGTAGGGTCCTGTAGGTTTCCATAAGCGCCCGCAGAGGTCTGAAGGGGCCCGTACTGTTCCGTAAGGATCCATAGGGTTCCGTAGAGCTTCGTAGGTTCCCTAGAGGCCTCTGGAGTACCGCAGGAGCCAGTAGTGTTCCGTAGGGTCCTCTAGGGTTGAGTAAGTGCCCGCAGGAGTCTGTAAGAATCCGTGGGATTCTGTAAGGTTCTGGAGGGTTCTGCAGGGTTCCGTAGGGGCCCGTAGAGTTCCGTAGTGGCTGGTAAAGTTCCCTAGGGCCCTGTACCGTTCCGTAACTGCCTGCAAGGGTCTTTAGGCTTCCGTAGGGGCTGGTAGGGTTCCATAAAGTTCCGTGGGTTCCTGCAGAGTTCTGCAAGTGCCCGCAAGGGCCTGTTGGGGCCCACAGTGTTTCTGTCAGGTTCCGTAGAGTTCTGTAGGGGCCATATTTTTCTGTAGTGGCTGGTAGTATTCTGTAGGGGTCTGTAGGTTTCCGTAGGCACCTACAGTGTTCTGTAGGAGCCCATAGGGTTTTCGTGAGGTTCCGTTGTGTTGCTAAGGGTCTTGTAGAGTGCTGTCGGGTCCTGGAGTATTCTGTAGGGTTCCAGAGGGGCTCGTAGGGTTCCATCGAAATCTGAAGGGTTCCCTAGGGGCCCATAGAGTCCCGTAGATTTCCGTAGGGACCTGTAGGGTTGTGTAAGTGCCCGCAGAAGTCTGTAGGAGTCTGTGGGATTCTGTAAGGTTGCGGAGGGTTCTGCAGGGTTCCGTAGGGACCCGTAGAGTTCCGTAGTGGCTGTTAAAGTTCCGTAGGGCCCTGTGGGGTTCTGTATGGACCTGTAGGGTTTTGTAGGGGCCTGCAGGGTTCCGTAAGTGCCCGCAGGTGTCTGTAGGGTTCAGTAGGGGTCTGTAGGGTTCCGTAGGCACCTGCAGTGTTCTGTAGGAGCCCATAGGGTTTTAGTGAGGTTCCGTTGTGTTGCTAAGGGTCTTGTAGAGTGCTGTCGGGTCCTGGAGTATTCTGTAGGGTTCCAGAGGGCCTTGTAGGGTTCCGTCGAAATCTGAAGGATTCCCTAGGTGCCCGTAGAGTTTCGTAGATTTCCGTAGGGGCCTGTAGGGTTGTGTAAGTGCCCGCAGGGGTTGGTAGGAGCTTGTAGGGTGCCATATGTTTCCAGAGGGTTGTGTAGGGTTCCGTAGGGGCCTGTGGTGTTCCCTAGGGGCCTGTAGAGTCTCGTACAGTTCCGTAGGGTCCTGTAGGTTTCCATAAGCGCCCGCAGAGGTCTGAAGGGGCCCGTACTGTTCCGTGAGGATCCATAGGGTTCCGTAGAGCTTCGTAGGTTCCCTAGAGGCCTCTGGAGTACCGCAGGAGTCAGTAGTGTTCTTTAGGGGCCCGTAGGGTTCCTTCCATAGGGGCTGGCAGTGTTCCGTAGGGTCCTCTAGGGTTGAGTAAGTGCCTGCAGAAGTCTGTAGGAGTCTGTGGGATTCTGTAAGGTTCCGGAAGGTTCTGCAGGGTTCCGTAGGGACCCGTAGAGTTCCACAGTGGCTGGTAAAGTTCCCTAGGGCCCTGTACCGTTCCGTAACTGCCTGCAAGGGTCTCTAGGCTTCCGTAGGGGCTGGTAGGGTTCCATAAAGTTCCGTGGGTTCCTGCAGAGTTCTGCAAGTGCCCGCAAGGGCCTGTAGGGGCCCACAGTGTTTCTGCCAGGTTCCGTAGAGTTCCGTAGGGGCCATATTTTTCTGTAGTGGCTGGTAGTATTCCGTAGGGGTCTGTAGGTTTCTGTAGGCACCTACAGTGTTCTGTAGGAGCCCATAGGGTTTTAGTGAGGTTCCGTTGTGTTGCTAAGGGTCTTGTAGAGTGCTGTCGGGTCCTGGAGTATTCTGTAGGGTTCCAGAGGGCCTTGTAGGGTTCCGTCGAAATCTGAAGGGTTCCCTAGGGGCCCGTAGAGTCCCGTAGATTTCCGTAGGGGCCTGTAGGGTTGTGTAAGTGCTCGCAGGGGTTGGTAGGAGCTTGTAGGGTGCCATATGTTTCCGGAGGGTTGTGTAGGGTTCCGTAGGGGCCTGTGGTGTTCCCTAGGGGCCTGTAGAGTCTCGTACCATTCCGTAGGGGCCTGTAGTGTTCCCTAGGGGCCTGTAGAGTCTCGTACAGTTCCGTAGGGTCCTGTAGGTTTCCATAAGCGCCCGCAGAGGTCTGAAGGGGCCCGTACTGTTCCGTAAGGATCCATAGGGTTCCGTAGAGCTTCGTAGGTTCCCTAGAGGCCTCTGGAGTACCGCAGGAGCCGGTAGTGTTCCGTAGGGTCCTCTAGGGTTGAGTAAGTGCCCGCAGGAGTCTGTAGGAATCCGTGGGATTCTGTAAGGTTCTGGAGGGTTCTGCAGGGTTCCGTAGGGGCCCGTAGAGTTCCGTAGTGGCTGGTAAAGTTCCCTAGGGCCCTGTACCGTTCCGTAACTGCCTGCAAGGGTCTTTAGGCTTCCGTAGGGGCTGGTAGGGTTCCATAAAGTTCCGTGGGTTCCTGCAGAGTTCTGCAAGTGCCCGCAAGGGCCTGTTGGGGCCCACAGTGTTTCTGTCAGGTTCCGTAGAGTTCCGTAGGGGCCATATTTTTCTGTAGTGGCTGGTAGTATTCCGTAGGGGTCTGTAGGTTTCCGTAGGCACCTACAGTGTTCTGTAGGAGCCCATAGGGTTTTCGTGAGGTTCCGTTGTGTTGCTAAGGGTCTTGTAGAGTGCTGTCGGGTCCTGGAGTATTCTGTAGGGTTCCAGAGGGGCTCGTAGGGTTCCATCGAAATCTATAGGGTTCCCTAAGGGCCCATAGAGTCCCGTAGATTTCCGTAGGGACCTGTAGGGTTGTGTAAGTGCCCGCAGAAGTCTGTAGGAGTCTGTGGGATTCTGTAAGGTTGCGGAGGGTTCTGCAGGGTTCCGTAGGGACCCGTAGAGTTCCGTAGTGGCTGGTAAAGTTCCGTAGGGCCCTGTGGGGTTCTGTATGGACCTGTAGGGTTCCGTAGGGGCCTGCAGGGTTCCGTAAGTGCCCGCAGGTGTCTGTAGGGTTCCGTAGGGGTCTGTAGGGTTCCGTAGGCACCTGCAGTGTTCTGTAGGAGCCCATAGGGTTTTAGTGAGGTTCCGTTGTGTTGCTAAGGGTCTTGTAGAGTGCTGTCGGGTCCTGGAGTATTCTGTAGGGTTCCAGAGGGCCTTGTAGGGTTCCGTCGAAATCTGAAGGATTCCCTAGGTGCCCGTAGAGTCCCGTAGATTTCCGTAGGGGCCTGTAGGGTTGTGTAAGTGCCCGCAGGGGTTGGTAGGAGCTTGTAGGGTGCCATATGTTTCCGGAGGGTTGTGTAGGGTTCCGTAGGGGCCTGTGGTGTTCCCTAGGGGCCTGTAGAGTCTCGTACAGTTCCGTAGGGTCCTGTAGGTTTCCATAAGCGCCCGCAGAGGTCTGAAGGGGCCCGTACTGTTCCGTGAGGATCCATAGGGTTCCGTAGAGCTTCGTAGGTTCCCTAGAGGCCTCTGGAGTACCGCAGGAGCCAGTAGTGTTCTTTAGGGGCCCGTAGGGTTCCTTCCATAGGGGCTGGCAGTGTTCCGTAGGGTCCTCTAGGGTTGAGTAAGTGCCTGCAGAAGTCTGTAGGAGTCTGTGGGATTCTGTAAGGTTCCGGAAGGTTCTGCAGGGTTCCGTAGGGACCCGTAGAGTTCCACAGTGGCTGGTAAAGTTCCCTAGGGCCCTGTACCGTTCCGTAACTGCCTGCAAGTTTCTCTAGGCTTCCGTAGGGGCTGGGAGGGTTCCATAAAGTTCCGTGGGTTCCTGCAGAGTTCTGCAAGTGCCCGCAAGGGCCTGTAGGGGCGCACAGTGTTTCTGTCAGGTTCCGTAGAGTTCCGTAGGGGCCATATTTTTCTGTAGTGGCTGGTAGTATTCCGTAGGGTCTGTAGGTTTCTGTAGGCACCTACAGTGTTCTGTAGGAGCCCATAGGGTTTTCGTGAGGTTCCGTTGTGTTGCTAAGGGTCTTGTAGAGTGCTGTCGGGTCCTGGAGTATTCTGTAGGGTTCCAGAGGGCCTTGTAGGGTTCCGTCGAAATCTGAAGGGTTCCCTAGGGCCCGTAGAGTCCCGTAGATTTCCGTAGGGGCCTGTAGGGTTGTGTAAGTGCCCGCAGGGGTTGGTAGGAGCTTGTAGGGTGCCATATGTTTCCGGAGGGTTGTGTAGGTTCCGTAGGGGCCTGTGGTGTTCCCTAGAGGCCTGTAGAGTCTCGTACCATTCCGTAGGGGCCTGTAGTGTTCCCTAGGGGCCTGTAGAGTCTCGTACAGTTCCGTAGGGTCCTGTAGGTTTCCATAAGCGCCCGCAGAGGTCTGAAGGGGCCCGTACTGTTCCGTAAGGATCCATAGGGTTCCGTAGAGCTTCGTAGGTTCCCTAGAGGCCTCTGGAGTACCGCAGGAGCCAGTAGTGTTCCGTAGGGTCCTCTAGGGTTGAGTAAGTGCCCGCAGGAGTCTGTAAGAATCCGTGGGATTCTGTAAGGTTCTGGAGGGTTCTGCAGGGTTCCGTAGGGGCCCGTAGAGTTCCGTAGTGGCTGGTAAAGTTCCCTAGGGCCCTGTACCGTTCCGTAACTGCCTGCAATGGTCTTTAGGCTTCCGTAGGGGCTGGTAGGGTTCCATAAAGTTCCGTGGGTTTCCTGCAGAGTTCTGCAAGTGCCCGCAAGGGCCTGTAGGGGCCCACAGTGTTTCTGTCAGGTTCCGTAGAGTTCCGTAGGGGCCATATTTTTCTGTAGTGGCTGGTAGTATTCCGTAGGGGTCTGTAGGTTTCCGTAGGCACCTACAGTGTTCTGTAGGAGCCCATAGGGTTTTCGTGAGGTTCCGTTGTGTTGCTAAGGGTCTTGTAGAGTGCTGTCGGGTCCTGGAGTATTCTGTAGGGTTCCAGAGGGGCTCGTAGGGTTCCATCGAAATCTATAGGGTTCCCTAAGGGCCCATAGAGTCCCGTAGATTTCCGTAGGGACCTGTAGGGTTGTGTAAGTGCCCGCAGAAGTCTGTAGGAGTCTGTGGGATTCTGTAAGGTTGCGGAGGGTTCTGCAGGGTTCCGTAGGGACCCGTAGAGTTCCGTAGTGGCTGGTAAAGTTCCGTAGGGCCCTGTGGGGTTCTGTATGGACCTGTAGGGTTCCGTAGGGGCCTGCAGGGTTCCGTAAGTGCCCGCAGGTGTCTGTAGGGTTCCGTAGGGGTCTGTAGGGTTCCGTAGGCACCTGCAGTGTTCTGTAGGAGCCCATAGGGTTTTAGTGAGGTTCCGTTGTGTTGCTAAGGGTCTTGTAGAGTGCTGTCGGGTCCTGGAGTATTCTGTAGGGTTCCAGAGGGCCTTGTAGGGTTCCGTCGAAATCTGAAGGATTCCCTAGGTGCCCGTAGAGTCCCGTAGATTTCCGTAGGGGCCTGTAGGGTTGTGTAAGTGCCCGCAGGGGTTGGTAGGAGCTTGTAGGGTGCCATATGTTTCCGGAGGGTTGTGTAGGGTTCCGTAGGGGCCTGTGGTGTTCCCTAGGGGCCTGTAGAGTCTCGTACCATTCCGTAGGGGCCTGTAGTGTTCCCTAGGGGCCTGTAGAGTCTCGTACAGTTCCGTAGGGTCCTGTAGGTTTCCATAAGCGCCCGCAGAGGTCTGAAGGGGCCCGTACTGTTCCGTAAGGATCCATAGGGTTCCGTAGAGCTTCGTAGGTTCCCTAGAGGCCTCTGGAGTACCGCAGGAGCCAGTAGTGTTCCGTAGGGGCCCGTAGGGTTCTTTCCATAGGAGCTGGCAGTGTTCCGTAGGGTCCTCTAGGGTTGAGTAAGTGCCCGCAAGAGTCTGTAGGAATCCGTGGGATTCTGTAAGGTTCTGGAGGGTTCTGCAGGGTTCCGTAGGGGCCCGTAGAGTTCCACAGTGGCTGGTAAAGTTCCCTAGGGCCCTGTACCGTTCCGTAACTGCCTGCAAGGGTCTTTAAGCTTCCGTAGGGGCTGGGAGGGTTCCATAAAGTTCCGTGGGTTCCTGCAGAGTTCTGCAAGTGCCCGCAAGGGCCTGTAGGGGCCCACAGTGTTTCTGCCAGGTTCGTAGAGTTCCGTAGGGGCCATATTTTTCTGTAGTGGCTGGTAGTATTCTGTAGGGGTCTGTAGGTTTCCGTAGGCACCTGCAGTGTTCTGTAGGAGCCCATAGGGTTTTAGTGAGGTTCCGTTGTGTTGCTAAGGGTCTTGTAGAGTGCTGTCGGGTCCTGTAGTATTCTGTAGGGTTCCAGAGGGGCTCGTAGGGTTCCATCGAAATCTATAGGGTTCCCTAGGGGCCCATAGAGTCCCGTAGATTTCCGTAGGGGCCTGTAGGGTTGTGTAAGTGCCCGCAGGGATTGGTAGGAGCTTGTAGGGTGCCATATGTTTCCGGAGGGTTGTGTAGGGTACCTTAGGGGTCTGTGGTGTTCCCTAGGGGCCTGTAGAGTCTCGTACAGTTCCGTAGGGGCCTGTAGTGTTCCCTAGGGGCCTGTAGAGTCTCGTACAGTTCCGTAGGGTCCTGTAGGTTTCCATAAGCACCCGCAGAGGTCTGAAGGGGCCCGTCCTGTTCCGTAAGGATCCATAGGGCTCCGTAGAGCTTCGTAGGTTCCCTAGAGGCCTGTAGAGTACCGCAGGAGCCAGTAGTGTTCTGTAGGGGCCTGTAGGGTTCCTTCCATAGGGGCTGGCAGTGTTCCGTAGGGCCTGTAGGGTTGTGTAAGTGCCCGCAGGAGTCTGTAGGAATCCGTGGGATTCTGTAAGGTTCCGGAGGGTTCTGCAGGATTCCGTAGGGGCCCGTAGAGTTCCGTAGTGGCTGGTAAAGTTCCGTAGGGCCCTGTACCGTTCCGTAACTGCCTGCAAGGATCTTTAGGCTTCCGTAGGGGCTGGAGGGTTCCGTAAAGTTCGTGGGTTCCTGCAGAGTTCTGCAAGTGCCCGCAAGGGCCTGTAGGGGTGCACAGTGTTTCTGTCAGGTTCCGTAGAGTTCCGTAGGGGCCATAGGTTTCCGTAGTGGCTGGTAGTATTCCGTAGGGGTCTGTAGGGTTCCGTAGGCACCTGCAGTGTTCTGTAGGAGCCCATAGGTTTTTAGTGAGGTTCTGTTGTGTCGCTAAGGGTCTTGTAGAGTGCTGTCGGGTCCTGGAGTGTTCTGTAGGGTTCCAGAGGGGCTCGTAGGGTTTCGTCGAAATCTGTAGGCTTCCCTAGGGGCCCATAGAGTCCCGTAGATTTCCGTAGGGACCTGTAGGGTTGTGTAAGTGCCCGCAGGGGTTGGTAGGAGCTTGTAGGGTTCCATAAGTTTCCAGAGGGTTGTGTAGTGTTCCGTAGGGGTCTGTGGTGTTCCCTAGGGGCCTGTAGAGTCTCGTACAGTTCCGTAGGGTCCTGTAGGTTTCCATAAGCGCCCGCAGAGGTCTGAAGGGGCCCGTACTGTTCCGTAAGGATCCATAGGGTTCCGTAGAGCTTCGTAGGTTCCCTAGAGGCCTCTGGAGTACCGCAGGAGCCAGTAGTGTTCTGTAGGGGCCCGTAGGGTTCTTTCCATAGGAGCTGGCAGTGTTCCGTAGGGTCCTCTAGGGTTGTGTAAGTGCCCGCAGGAGTCTGTAGGAATCCGTGGGATTCTGTAAGGTTCTGGAGGGTTCTGCAGGGTTCCGTAGGGGACCGTAGAGTTCCATAGTGGCTGGTAAAGTTCCGTAGGGCCCTGTGGGGTTCTGTATGGACCTGTAGGGTTCCGTAAGTGCCCGCAGGTGTCTGTAGGGTTCCGTAGGGGTCTGTAGGGTTCCGTAGGCACCTGCAGTGTTCTGTAGGAGCCCATAGGGTTTTAGTGAGGTTCCGTTGTGTTGCTAAGGGTCTTGTAGAGTGCTGTCGGGTCCTGGAGTATTCTGTAGGGTTCCAGAGGGGCTCGTAGGGTTCCGTCGAAATCTGAAGGGTTCCCTAGGTGCCCGTAGAGTCCCATAGATTTCCGTAGGGGCCTGTAGGGTTGTGTAAGTGCCCGCAGGGGTTGGTAGGAGCTTGTAGGGTGCCATATGTTTCCGGAGGGTTGTGTAGGGTTCCGTAGGGGCCTGTGGTGTTCCCTAGGGGCCTGTAGAGTCTCGTACAGTTCCGTAGGGTCCTGTAGGTTTCCATAAGCGCCCGCAGAGGTCTGAAGGGGCCCGTACTGTTCCGTAAGGATCCATAGGGTTCCGTAGAGCTTCGTAGGTTCCCTAGAGGCCTCTGGAGTACCGCAGGAGCCAGTAGTGTTCCGTAGGGTCCTCTAGGGTTGAGTAAGTGCCCGCAGGAGTCTGTAGAATCCGTGGGATTCTGTAAGGTTCCGGAGGGTTCTGCAGGGTTCCGTAGGGGCCCGTAGAGTTCCGTAGTGGCTGGTAAAGTTCCCTAGGGCCCTGTACCGTTCCGTAACTGCCTGCAAGGATCTTTAGGCTTCCGTAGGGGCTGGTAGTGTTCCATAAAGTTCCGTGGGTTCCTGCAGAGTTCTGCAAGTGCCCGCAAGGGCCTGTAGGGGCCCACAGTGTTTCTGCCAGGTTCCGTAGAGTTCCGTAGGGGCCATATTTTTCTGTAGTGGCTGGTAGTATTCCGTAGGGGTCTGTAGGTTTCCGTAGGCACCTGCAGTGTTCTGTAGGGGAGCCCATAGGGTTTTAGTGAGGTTCCGTTGTGTTGCTAAGGGTCTTTAGAGTGCTGTCGGGTCCTGGAGTATTCTGTAGGGTTCCAGAGGGGCTCGTTGGGTTCCATCGAAATCTGTAGGGTTCCCTAGGGCCCATAGAGTCCCGTAGATTTCCGTAGGGGCCTGTAGGGTTGTGTAAGTGCCCGCAGGGATTGGTAGGAGCTTGTAGGGTGCCATATGTTTCCGGAGGGTTGTGTAGGGTACCGTAGTGGTCTGTGGTGTTCCCTAGGGGCCTGTAGAGTCTCGTACAGTTCCGTAGGGGCCTGTAGTGTTCCCTAGGGGCCTGTAGAGTCTCGTACAGTTCCGTAGGGTCCTGTAGGGTTGTGTAAGTGCCCGCAGAAGTCTGTAGGAGTCTGTGGGATTCTGTAAGGTTGCGGAGGGTTCTGCAGGGTTCCGTAGGGACCCGTAGAGTTCCGTAGTGGCTGGTAAAGTTCCGTAGGGCCCTGTGGGGTTCTGTATGGACCTGTAGGGTTCCGTAGGGGCCTGCAGGGTTCCGTAAGTGCCCGCAGGTGTCTGTAGGGTTCCGTAGGGGTCTGTAGGGTTCCGTAGGCACCTGCAGTGTTCTGTAGGAGCCCATAGGGTTTTAGTGAGGTTCCGTTGTGTTGCTAAGGGTCTTGTAGAGTGCTGTCGGGTCCTGGAGTATTCTGTAGGGTTCCAGAGGGCCTTGTAGGGTTCCGTCGAAATCTGTAGGGTTCCCTAGGGGCCCATAGAGTCCCGTAGATTTCCGTAGGGACCAGTAAGGTTGTGTAAGTGCCCGCAGGGGTTGGTAGGAGCTTGTAGGGTGCCATATGTTTCCGGAGGGTTGTGTAGGGTTCCGTAGGGGTCTGTGGTGTTCCCTAGGGGCCTGTAGAGTCTCATACAGTTCCGTAGGGTCCTGTAGGTTTCCATAAGCGCCCGCAGAGGTCTGAAGGGGCCCGTACTGTTCCGTAAGGATCCATAGGGTTCCGTAGAGCTTCGTAGGTTCCCTAGAGGCCTCTGGAGTACCGCAGGAGCCAGTAGTGTTCCGTAGGGTCCTCTAGGGTTGAGTAAGTGCCCGCAGGAGTCTGTAGGAATCCGTGGGATTCTGTAAGGTTCTGGAGGGTTCTGCAGGGTTCCGTAGGGGCCCGTAGAGTTCCGTAGTGGCTGGTAAAGTTCCCTAGGGCCCTGTACCATTCCGTAACTGCCTGCAATGGTCTTTAGGCTTCCGTAGGGGCTGGGAGGGTTCCATAAAGTTCCGTGGGTTCCTGCAGAGTTCTGCAAGTACCCGCAAGGGCCTGTTGGGGCCCACAGTGTTTCTGCCAGGTTCCGTAGAGTTCCGTAGGGGCCATATTTTTCTGTAATGGCTGGTAGTATTCTGTAGGGGTCTGTAGGTTTCCGTAGGCACCTGCAGTGTTCTGTAGGAGCCCATAGGGTTTTAGTGAGGTTCCGTTGTGTTGCTAAGGGTCTTGTAGAGTGCTGTCGGGTCCTGGAGTATTCTGTAGGGTTCCAGAGGGGCTTGTAGGGTACTGTCAAAATCTGTAGGGTTCTCTAGGGGCCCATAGAGTCCCGTAGATTTCCGTAGGGGTCTGTGGTGTTCCCTAGGGGCCTGTAGAGTCTCGTACAGTTCCGTAGGGGCCTGTAGTGTTCCCTAGGGGCCTGTAGAGTCTCGTACAGTTCCGTAGGGTCCTGTAGGTTTCCATAAGCGCCCGCAGAGGTCTGAAGGGGCCCGTACTGTTCCGTAAGGATCCATAGGGTTCCGTAGAGCTTCGTAGGTTCCCTAGAGGCCTCTGGAGTACTGCAGGAGCCAGTAGTGTTCTGTAGGGGCCCGTAGGGTTCCTTCCATAGGAGCTCCCAGTGTTCCGTAGGGTCCTCTAGGGTTGTGTAAGTGCCCGCAGGAGTCTGTAGGAATCCGTGGGATTCTGTAAGGTTCTGGAGGGTTCTGCAGGGTTCCGTAGGGGACCGTAGAGTTCCATAGTGGCTGGTAAAGTTCCGTAGGGCCCTGTGGGGTTCTGTATGGACCTGTAGGGTTCCATAGGGGCCTGCAGGGTTCCGAAAGTGCCCGCAGGTGTCTGTAGGGTTCCGTAGGGGTCTGTAGGGTTCCATAGGCACCTGCAGTGTTCTGTAGGAGCCCATAGGGTTTTAGTGAGGTTCCGTTGTGTTGCTAAGGGTCTTGTAGAGTGCTGTCGGGTCCTGGAGTATTCTGTAGGGTTCCAGAGGGGCTCGTAGGGTTCCGTCGAAATCTGAAGGGTTCCCTAGGGGCCCGTAGAGTCCCATAGATTTCCGTAGGGGCCTGTAGGGTTGTGTAAGTGCCCGCAGGGGTTGGTAGGAGCTTGTAGGGTGCCATATGTTTCCGGAGGGTTGTGTAGGGTTCCGTAGGGGCCTGTGGTGTTCCCTAGGGGCCTGTAGAGTCTCGTACAGTTCCGTAGGGTCCTGTAGGTTTCCATAAGCGCCCGCAGAGGTCTGAAGGGGCCCGTACTGTTCCGTAAGGATCCATAGGGTTCCGTAGAGCTTCGTAGGTCCCCTAGAGGCCTGTAAAGTACTGCAGGAGCCAGTAGTGTTCTGTAGGGGCCCGTAGGGTTCCTTCCATAGGGGCTGGCAGTGTTCCGTAGGGTCCTCTAGGTTTGAGTAAGTGCCCGCAGGAGTCTGTAGGAATCCGTGGGATTCTGTAAGGTTCCGGAGGGTTCTGCAGGGTTCCGTAGGGGCCCGTAGAGTTCCGTAGTGGCTGGTAAAGTTCCGTAGGGCCCTGTACCGTTCCGTAACTGCCTGCAAGGATCTTTAGGCTTCCGTAGGGGCTGGGAGGGTTCCATAAATTCCGTGGGTTCCTGCAGAGTTCTGCAAGTGCCCGCAAGGGCCTGTAGGGGCGCACAGTGTTTCTGTCAGGTTCCGTAGAGTTCCGTAGGGGCCATAGGTTTCCGTAGTGGCTGGTAGTATTCCGTAGGGGTCTGTAGGGTTCCGTAGGCACCTGCAGTGTTCTGTAGGAACCCATAGGGTTTTAGTGAGGTTCTGTTGTGTCGCTAAGGGTCTTGTAGAGTGCTGTCGGGTCCTGGAGTATTCTGTAGGGTTCCAGAGGGGCTCGTAGGGTTCCGTAGAAATCTGTAGGGTTCCCTAGGGGCCCATAGAGTCCCGTAGATTTCCGTAGGGGCCTGTAGGGTTGTGTAAGTGCCCGCAGGGGTTGGTAGGAGCTTGTAGGGTGCCATAAGTTTCCAGAGGGTTGTGTAGGGTTCCGTAGGGGTCTGTGGTGTTCCCTAGGGGCCTGTAGAGTCTCGTACGGTTCCGTAGGGGCCTGTGGTGTTCCCTAGGGGCCTGTAGAGTCTCGTACAGTTCCGTAGGGTCCTGTAGGTTTCCATAAGCGCCCGCAGAGGTCTGAAGGGGCCCGTAGTGTTCCGTAAGGATCCATAGGGTTCCGTAGAGCTTCGTAGGTCCCCTAGAGGCCTCTGGAGTACCGCAGGAGCCAGTAGTGTTCTGTAGGGGCCCGTAGGGTTCCTTCCATAGGGGCTGGCAGTGTTCCGTAGGGTCCTCTAGGGTTGTGTAAGTGCCCGCAGGAGTCTGTAGGAATCCGTGGGATTCTGTAAGGTTCTGGAGGGTTCTGCAGGGTTCCGTAGGGGCCCGTAGAGTTCCATAGTAGCTGGTAAAGTTCCCTAGGGCCCTGTACCGTTCCGTAACTGCCTGCAAGGGTCTTTAGGCTTCCGTAGGTGCTGGGAGGGTTCCATAAAGTTCCGTGGGTTCCTGCAGAGTTCTGCAAGTGCCCGCAAGGGCCTGTAGGGGCGCACAGTGTTTCTGTCAGGTTCCGTAGAGTTCCGTAGGCGCCATAGGTTTCCGTAGTGGCTGGCAGTATTCCGTAGGGGTCTGTAGGGTTCCGTAGGGACCTGCAGTGTTCTGTAGGAGCCCATAGGGTTTTAGTGAGGTTCCGTTGTGTTGCTAAGGGTCTTGTAGAGTGCTGTCGGGTCCTGGAGTGTTCTGTAGGGTTCCAGAGGGGCTCGTAGGGTTCCGTCGAAATCTGTAGGGTTCCCTAGGGGCCCATAGAGTCCCGTAGATTTCCGTAGGGACCTGTAGGGTTGTGTAAGTGCCCGCAGGGGTTGGTAGGAGCTTATAGGGTTCCATAAGTTTCCAGAGGGTTGTGTAGGGTTCCGTAGGGGCCTGTGGTGTTCCCTAGGGGCCTGTAGAGTCTCGTACAGTTCCGTAAGGGCCTGTGGTGTTCTCTAGGGGCCTGTAGAGTCTCGTACAGTTCCGTAGGGTCCTGTAGGTTTCCATAAGCGCCCGCAGAGGTCTGAAGGGGCCCGTACTGTTCCGTGAGGATCCATAGGGTTCCGTAGAGCTTCGTAGGTTCCCTAGAGGCCTCTGGAGTACCGCAGGAGCCAGTAGTGTTCTGTAGGGGCCTGTAGGGTTCCTTCCATAGGGGCTGGCAGTGTTCCGTAGGGGCCTGTAGGGTTGTGTAAGTGCCCGCAGAAGTCTGTAGGAGTCTGTGGGATTCTCTAAGGTTCTGGAGGGTTCTGCAGGGTTCCGTAGGGACCCGTAGAGTTCCGTAGTGGCTGGTAAAGTTCCGTAGGGCCCTGTGGGGTTCTGTAAGGACCTGTAGGGTTCCGTAGGGACCCGTAGAGTTCCGTAAGTGCCCGCAGGTGTCTGTAGGGTTCCGTAGGGGTCTGTAGGGTTCCGTAGGCACCTGCAGTGTTCTGTAGGAGCCCATAGGGTTTTAGTGAGGTTCCGTTGTGTTGCTAAGGGTCTTGTAGAGTGCTGTCGGGTCCTGGAGTATTCTGTAGGGTTCCAGAGGGGCTCGTAGCGTTCCGTTGAAATCTGAAGGGTTCCCTAGGGGCCCGTAGAGTCCCATAGATTTCCGTAGGGGCCTGTAGGGTTGTGTAAGTGCCCGCAGGGGTTGGTAGGAGCTTGTAGGGTGCCATATGTTTCCGGAGGGTTGTGTAGGGTTCCGTAGGGGCCTGTGGTGTTCCCTAGGGGCCTGTAGAGTCTCGTACAGTTCCGTAGGGTCCTGTAGGTTTCCATAAGCGCCCGCAGAGGTCTGAAGGGGCCCGTACTGTTCCGTAAGGATCCATAGGGTTCCGTAGAGCTTCGTAGGTTCCCTAGAGGCCTCTGGAGTACCGCAGGAACCAGTAGTGTTCCGTAGGGTCGTCTAGGTTTGAGTAAGTGCCCGCAGGAGTCTGTAGGAATCCGTGGGATTCTGTAAGGTTCCGGAGGGTTCTGCAGGGTTCCGTAGGGGCCCGTAGAGTTCCGTAGTGGCTGGTAAAGTTCCGTAGGGCCCTGTACCGTTCCGTAACTGCCTGCAAGGATCTTTAGGCTTCCGTAGGGGCTGGGAGGGTTCCATAAAGTTCCGTGGGTTCCTGGAGAGTTCTGCAAGTGCCCGCAAGGGCCTGTAGGGGCGCACAGTGTTTCTGTCAGGTTCCGTAGAGTTCCGTAGGGGCCATAGGTTTCCGTAGTGGCTGGTAGTATTCTGTAGGGGTCTGTAGGGTTCCGTAGGCACCTGCAGTGTTCTGTAGGAACCCATAGGGTTTTAGTGAGGTTCTGTTGTGTTGCTAAGGGTCTTGTAGAGTGCTGTCGGGTCCTGGAGTATTCTGTAGGGTTCCAGAGGGGCTCGTAGGGTTCCGTAGAAATCTGTAGGGTTCCCTAGGGGCCCATAGAGTCCCGTAGATTTCCGTAGGGGCCTGTAGGGTTGTGTAAATGCCCGCAGGGGTTGGTAGGAGCTTGTAGGGTGCCATAAGTTTCCAGAGGGTTGTGTAGGGTTCCGTAGGGGTCTGTGGTGTTCCCTAGGGGCCTGTAGAGTCTCGTACGGTTCCGTAGGGGCCTGTGGTGTTCCCTAGGGGCCTGTAGAGTCTCGTACAGTTCCGTAGGGTCCTGTAGGTTTCCATAAGCGCCCGCAGAGGTCTGAAGGGGCCCGTACTGTTCCGTGAGGATCCATAGGGTTCCGTAGAGCTTCGTAGGTTCCCTAGAGGCCTCTGGAGTACCGCAGGAGCCAGTAGTGTTCTGTAGGGGCCAGTAGGGTTCCTTCCATAGGGGCTGGCAGTGTTCCGTAGGGGCCTGTAGGGTTGAGTAAGTGCCCGCAGGAGTCTGTAGCAATCCGTGGGATTCTGTAACGTTCCGGAGGGTTCTGCAGGATTCCGTAGGGGCCCGTAGAGTTCCGTAGTGGCTGGTAAAGTTCCCTAGGGCCCTGTACCGTTCCGTAACTGCCTGCAAGGATCTTTAGGCTTCCGTAGGGGCTGGTAGGGTTCCGTAAAGTTCCGTGGGTTCCTGCAGAGTTCTGCAAGTGCCCGCAAGGGCCTGTAGGGGCGCACAGTGTTTCTGTCAGGTTCCGTAGAGTTCCGTAGGGGCCATATTTTTCTGTAGTGGCTGGTAGTATTCCGTAGGGGTCTGTAGGGTTCTGTAGGCACCTGCAGTGTTCTGTAGGAGCCCATAGGTTTTTAGTGAGGTTCTGTTGTGTCGCTAAGGGTCTTGTAGAGTGCTGTCGGGTCCTGGAGTGTTCTGTAGGGTTCCAGAGGGGCTCGTAGGGTTTCGTCGAAATCTGTAGGCTTCCTTAGGGGCCCATAGAGTCCCGTAGATTTCCGTAGGGGCCTGTAGGGTTGTGTAAGTGCCCGCAGGGGTTGGTAGGAGCTTGTAGGGTGCCATAAGTTTCCAGAGGGTTGTGTAGGGTTCCGTAGGGGTCTGTGGTGTTCCCTAGGGGCCTGTAGAGTCTCGTACGGTTCCGTAGGGGCCTGTGGTGTTCCCTAGGGGCCTGTAGAGTCTCGTACAGTTCCGTAGGGTCCTGTAGGTTTCCATAAGCGCCCGCAGAGGT
The DNA here is from genome assembly GCF_964106895.1 of Numenius arquata. Taxonomy (NCBI): domain Eukaryota; kingdom Metazoa; phylum Chordata; class Aves; order Charadriiformes; family Scolopacidae; genus Numenius; species Numenius arquata. Next base: position 29,714 of record NW_027415685.1, read on the forward strand.
CTGAAGGGGCCCGTACTGTTCCGTGAGGATCCATAGGGTTCCGTAGAGCTTCGTAGGTTCCCTAGAGGCCTCTGGAGTACTGCAGGAGCCAGTAGTGTTCTGTAGGGGCCTGTAGGGTTCCTTCCATAGGGGCTGGCAGTGTTCCGTAGGGGCCTGTAGGGTTGTGTAAGTGCCCGCAGAAGTCTGTAGGAGTCTGTGGGATTCTCTAAGGTTCTGGAGGGTTCTGCAGGGTTCCGTAGGGACCCGTAGAGTTCCGTAGTGGCTGGTAAAGTTCCGTAGGGCCCTGTGGGGTTCTGTAAGGACCTGTAGGGTTCCGTAGGGACCCGTAGAGTTCCGTAGTGGCTGGTAAAGTTCCCTAGGGCCCTGTACCGTTCCGTAACTGCCTGCAAGGATCTTTAGGCTTCCGTAGGGGCTGGTAGGGTTCCGTAAAGTTCCGTGGGTTCCTGCAGAGTTCTGCAAGTGCCCGCAAGGGCCTGTAGGGGCGCACAGTGTTTCTGTCAGGTTCCGTAGAGTTCCGTAGGGGCCATATTTTTCTGTAGTGGCTGGTAGTATTCCGTAGGGGTCTGTAGGGTTCTGTAGGCGCCTGCAGTGTTCTGTAGGAGCCCATAGGTTTTTAGTGAGGTTCTGTTGTGTCGCTAAGGGTCTTGTAGAGTGCTGTCGGGTCCTGGAGTGTTCTGTAGGGTTCCAGAGGGGCTCGTAGGGTTCCGTCGAAATCTGTAGGCTTCCTTAGGGGCCCATAGAGTCCCGTAGATTTCCGTAGGGGCCTGTAGGGTTGTGTAAGTGCCCGCAGGGGTTGGTAGGAGCTTGTAGGGTGCCATAAGTTTCCAGAGGGTTGTGTAGGGTTCCGTAGGGGTCTGTGGTGTTCCCTAGGGGCCTGTAGAGTCTCGTACGGTTCCGTAGGGGCCTGTGGTGTTCCCTAGGGGCCTGTAGAGTCTCGTACAGTTCCGTAGGGTCCTGTAGGTTTCCATAAGCGCCCGCAGAGGTCTGAAGGGGCCCGTAGTGTTCCGTAAGGATCCATAGGGTTCCGTAGAGCTTCATAGGTCCCCTAGAGGCCTCTGGAGTACCGCAGGAGCCAGTAGTGTTCTGTAGGGGCCCGTAGGGTTCCTTCCATAGGGGCTGGCAGTGTTCCGTAGGGTCCTCTAGGGTTGTGTAAGTGCCCGCAGGAGTCTGTAGGAATCCGTGGGATTCTGTAAGGTTCTGGAGGGTTCTGCAGGGTTCCGTAGGGGCCCGTAGAGTTCCATAGTAGCTGGTAAAGTTCCCTAGGGCCCTGTACCGTTCCGTAACTGCCTGCAAGGGTCTTTAGGCTTCCGTAGGTGCTGGGAGGGTTCCATAAAGTTCCGTGGGTTCCTGCAGAGTTCTGCAAGTGCCCGCAAGGGCCTGTAGGGGCGCACAGTGTTTCTGTCAGGTTCCGTAGAGTTCCGTAGGCGCCATAGGTTTCCGTAGTGGCTGGCAGTATTCCGTAGGGGTCTGTAGGGTTCCGTAGGGACCTGCAGTGTTCTGTAGGAGCCCATAGGGTTTTAGTGAGGTTCCGTTGTGTTGCTAAGGGTCTTGTAGAGTGCTGTCGGGTCCTGGAGTGTTCTGTAGGGTTCCAGAGGGGCTCGTAGGGTTCCGTCGAAATCTGTAGGGTTCCCTAGGGGCCCATAGAGTCCCGTAGATTTCCGTAGGGACCTGTAGGGTTGTGTAAGTGCCCGCAGGGGTTGGTAGGAGCTTATAGGGTTCCATAAGTTTCCAGAGGGTTGTGTAGGGTTCCGTAGGGGCCTGTGGTGTTCCCTAGGGGCCTGTAGAGTCTCGTACAGTTCCGTAAGGGCCTGTGGTGTTCTCTAGGGGCCTGTAGAGTCTCGTACAGTTCCGTAGGGTCCTGTAGGTTTCCATAAGCGCCCGCAGAGGTCTGAAGGGGCCCGTACTGTTCCGTGAGGATCCATAGGGTTCCGTAGAGCTTCGTAGGTTCCCTAGAGGCCTCTGGAGTACCGCAGGAGCCAGTAGTGTTCTGTAGGGGCCTGTAGGGTTCCTTCCATAGGGGCTGGCAGTGTTAGGTAGGGGCCTGTAGGGTTGTGTAAGTGCCCGCAGAAGTCTGTAGGAGTCTGTGGGATTCTGTAAGGTTCCGGAGGGTTCTGCAGGGTTCCGTAGGGACCCGTAGAGTTCCGTAGTGGCTGGTAAAGTTCCGTAGGGCCCTGTGGGGTTCTGTATGGACCTGTAGGGTTCCGTAGGGGCCTGCAGGGTTCCGTAAGTACCCGCAGGTGTCTGTAGGGTTCCGTAGGGGTCTGTAGGGTTCCGTAGGCACCTGCAGTGTTCTGTAGGAGCCCATAGGGTTTTAGTGAGGTTCCGTTGTGTTGCTAAGGGTCCTGTAGAGTGCTGTCGGGTCCTGGAGTATTCTGTAGGGTTCCAGAGGGGCTCGTAGGGTTTCGTCGAAATCTGTAGGCTTCCCTAGGGGCCCGTAGAGTCCCGTAGATTTCCGTAGGGGCCTGTAGGGTTGTGTAAGTGCCCGCAGGGGTTGGTAGGAGCTTGTAGGGTGCCATATGTTTCCGGAGGGTTGTGTAGGGTTCCGTAGGGGCCTGTGGTGTTCCCTAGGGGCCTGTAGAGTCTCGTAGAGTTCCGTAGGGTCCTGTAGGTTTCCATAAGCGCCCGCAGAGGTCTGAAGGGGCCCGTACTGTTCCGTGAGGATCCATAGGGTTCCGTAGAGCTTCGTAGGTTCCCTAGAGGCCTGTGGAGTACCGCAGGAGCCAGTAGTGTTCTGTAGGGGCCTGTAGGGTTCCTTCCATAGGGGCTGGCAGTGTTAGGTAGGGGCCTGTAGGGTTGTGTAAGTGCCCGCAGAAGTCTGTAGGAGTCTGTGGGATTCTGTAAGGTTCCGGAGGGTTCTGCAGGGTTCCTTAGGGACCCGTAGAGTTCCGTAGTGGCTGGTAAAGTTCCGTAGGGCCCTGTGGGGTTCTGTATGGACCTGTAGGGTTCCGTAGGGGCCTGCAGGGTTCCGTAAGTGCCCGCAGGTGTCTGTAGGGTTCCGTAGGGGTCTGTAGGTTTCCGTAGGCGCCTGCAGTGTTCTGTAGGAGCCCATAGGGTTTTAGTGAGGTTCCGTTGTGTTGCTAAGGGTCTTGTAGAGTGCTGTCGGGTCCTGGAGTATTCTGTAGGGTTCCAGAGGGGCTCGTAGGGTTCCATCGAAATCTGTAGGGTTCCCTAGGGGCCCATAGAGTCCCGTAGATTTCCGTAGGGACCTGTAGGGTTGTGTAAAGTGCCCGCAGGGGTTGGTAGGAGCTTATAGGGTTCCATAAGTTTCCGGAGGGTTGTGTAGGGTTCCGTAGGGGCCTGTGGTGTTCCCTAGGGGCCTGTAGAGTCTCGTACAGTTCCGTAAGGGCCTGTGGTGTTCTCTAGGGGCCTGTAGAGTCTCGTACAGTTCCGTAGGGTCCTGTAGGTTTCCATAAGCGCCCGCAGAGGTCTGAAGGGGCCCGTACTGTTCCGTGAGGATCCATAGGGTTCCGTAGAGCTTCGTAGGTTCCCTAGAGGCCTCTGGAGTACCGCAGGAGCCAGTAGTGTTCTGTAGGGGCCTGTAGGGTTCCTTCCATAGGGGCTGGCAGTGTTAGGTAGGGGCCTGTAGGGTTGTGTAAGTGCCCGCAGAAGTCTGTAGGAGTCTGTGGGATTCTGTAAGGTTCCGGAGGGTTCTGCAGGGTTCCGTAGGGACCCGTAGAGTTCCGTAGTGGCTGGTAAAGTTCCGTAGGGCCCTGTGGGGTTCTGTATGGACCTGTAGGGTTCCGTAGGGGCCTGCAGGGTTCCGTAAGTGCCCGCAGGTGTCTGTAGGGTTCCGTAGGGGTCTGTAGGGTTCCGTAGGCACCTGCAGTGTTCTGTAGGAGCCCATAGGGTTTTAGTGAGGTTCCGTTGTGTTGCTAAGGGTCCTGTAGAGTGCTGTCGGGTCCTGGAGTATTCTGTAGGGTTCCAGAGGGGCTCGTAGGGTTTCGTCGAAATCTGTAGGCTTCCCTAGGGGCCCGTAGAGTCCCGTAGATTTCCGTAGCGGCCTGTAGGGTTGTGTAAGTGCCCGCAGGGGTTGGTAGGAGCTTGTAGGGTGCCATATGTTTCCGGAGGGTTGTGTAGGGTTCCGTAGGGGCCTGTGGTGTTCCCTAGGGGCCTGTAGAGTCTCGTCCAGTTCCGTAGGGTCCTGTAGGTTTCCATAAGCGCCCGCAGAGGTCTGAAGGGGCCCGTACTGTTCCGTGAGGATCCATAGGGTTCCGTAGAGCTTCGTAGGTTCCCTAGAGGCCTCTGGAGTACCGCAGGAGCCAGTAGTGTTCTGTAGGGGCCCGTAGGGTTCCTTCCATAGGAGCTGGCAGTGTTAGGTAGGGGCCTGTAGGGTTGTGTAAGTGCCCGCAGGAGTCTGTGGGATTCTGTAAGGTTCCGGAGGGTTCTGCAGGGTTCCGTAGGGACCCGTAGAGTTCCATAGTGGCTGGTAAAGTTCCGTAGGGCCCTGTGGGGTTCTGTATGGACCTGTAGGGTTCCGTAGGGGCCTGCAGGGTTCCGTAAGTGCCCGCAGGTGTCTGTAGGGTTCCGTAGGGGTCTGTAGGGTTCCGTAGGCACCTGCAGTGTTCTGTAGGAGCCCATAGGGTTTTAGCGAGGTTCCGTTGTGTTGCTAAGGGTCCTGTAGAGTGCTGTCGGGTCCTGGAGTATTCTGTAGGGTTCCAGAGGGGCTCGTAGGGTTTCGTCGAAATCTGTAGGCTTCCCTAGGGGCCCGTAGAGTCCCGTAGATTTCCGTAGGGGCCTGTAGGGTTGTGTAAGTGCCCGCAGGGGTTGGTAGGAGCTTGTAGGGTGCCATATGTTTCCGGAGGGTTGTGTAGGGTTCCGTAGGGGCCTGTGGTGTTCCCTAGGGGCCTGTAGAGTCTCGTCCAGTTCCGTAGGGTCCTGTAGGTTTCCATAAGCGCCCGCAGAGGTCTGAAGGGGCCCGTACTGTTCCGTGAGGATCCATAGGGTTCCGTAGAGCTTCGTAGGTTCCCTAGAGGCCTCTGGAGTACCGCAGGAGCCAGTAGTGTTCTGTAGGGGCCCGTAGGGTTCCTTCCATAGGAGCTGGCAGTGTTAGGTAGGGGCCTGTAGGGTTGTGTAAGTGCCCGCAGGAGTCTGTGGGATTCTGTAAGGTTCCGGAGGGTTCTGCAGGGTTCCGTAGGGACCCGTAGAGTTCCGTAGTGGCTGGTAAAGTTCCGTAGGGCCCTGTGGGGTTCTGTATGGACCTGTAGGGTTCCGTAGGGGCCTGCAGGGTTCCGTAAGTGCCCGCAGGTGTCTGTAGGGTTCCGTAGGGGTCTGTAGGGTTCCGTAGGCGCCTGCAGTGTTCTGTAGGAGCCCATAGGGTTTTAGTGAGGTTCCGTTGTGTTGCTAAGGGTCTTGTAGAGTGCTGTCGGGTCCTGGAGTATTCTGTAGGGTTCCAGAGGGGCTCGTAGGGTTCCATCGAAATCTGTAGGGTTCCCTAGGGGCCCATAGAGTCCCGTAGATTTCCGTAGGGACCTGTAGGGTTGTGTAAGTGCCCGCAGGGGTTGGTAGGAGCTTATAGGGTTCCATAAGTTTCCAGAGGGTTGTGTAGGGTTCCGTAGGGGCCTGTGGTGTTCCCTAGGGGCCTGTAGAGTCTCGTACAGTTCCGTAAGGGCCTGTGGTGTTCTCTAGGGGCCTGTAGAGTCTCGTACAGTTCCGTAGGGTCCTGTAGGTTTCCATAAGCGCCCACAGAGGTCTGAAGGGGCCCGTACTGTTCCGTGAGGATCCATAGGGTTCCGTAGAGCTTCGTAGGTTCCCTAGAGGCCTCTGGAGTACCGCAGGAGCCAGTAGTGTTCTGTAGGGGCCTGTAGGGTTCCTTCCATAGGGGCTGGCAGTGTTAGGTAGGGGCCTGTAGGGTTGTGTAAGTGCCCGCAGAAGTCTGTAGGAGTCTGTGGGATTCTGTAAGGTTCCGGAGGGTTCTGCAGGGTTCCGTAGGGACCCGTAGAGTTCCGTAGTGGCTGGTAAAGTTCCGTAGGGCCCTGTGGGGTTCTGTATGGACCTGTAGGGTTCCGTAGGGGCCTGCAGGGTTCCGTAAGTGCCCGCAGGTGTCTGTAGGGTTCCGTAGGGGTCTGTAGGGTTCCGTAGGCACCTGCAGTGTTCTGTAGGAGCCCATAGGGTTTTAGTGAGGTTCCGTTGTGTTGCTAAGGGTCCTGTAGAGTGCTGTCGGGTCCTGGAGTATTCTGTAGGGTTCCAGAGGGGCTCGTAGGGTTTCGTCGAAATCTGTAGGCTTCCCTAGGGGCCCGTAGAGTCCTGTAGATTTCCGTAGGGGCCTGTAGGGTTGTGTAAGTGCCCGCAGGGGTTGGTAGGAGCTTGTAGGGTGCCATATGTTTCCGGAGGGTTGTGTAGGGTTCCGTAGGGGCCTGTGGTGTTCCCTAGGGGCCTGTAGAGTCTCGTCCAGTTCCGTAGGGTCCTGTAGGTTTCCATAAGCGCCCGCAGAGGTCTGAAGGGGCCCGTACTGTTCCGTGAGGATCCATAGGGTTCCGTAGAGCTTCGTAGGTTCCCTAGAGGCCTCTGGAGTACCGCAGGAGCCAGTAGTGTTCTGTAGGGGCCCGTAGGGTTCCTTCCATAGGAGCTGGCAGTGTTAGGTAGGGGCCTGTAGGGTTGTGTAAGTGCCCGCAGGAGTCTGTGGGATTCTGTAAGGTTCCGGAGGGTTCTGCAGGGTTCCGTAGGGACCCGTAGAGTTCCGTAGTGGCTGGTAAAGTTCCGTAGGGCCCTGTGGGGTTCTGTATGGACCTGTAGGGTTCCGTAGGGGCCTGCAGGGTTCCGTAAGTGCCCGCAGGTGTCTGTAGGGTTCCGTAGGGGTCTGTAGGGTTCTGTAGGCACCTGCAGTGTTCTGTAGGAGCCCATAGGGTTTTAGTGAGGTTCCGTTGTGTTGCTAAGGGTCTTGTAGAGTGCTGTCGGGTCCTGGAGTATTCTGTAGGGTTCCAGAGGGGCTCGTAGGGTTCCATCGAAATCTGTAGGGTTCCCTAGGGGCCCATAGAGTCCCGTAGATTTCCATAGGGACCTGTAGGGTTGTGTAAGTGCCCGCAGGGGTTGGTAGGAGCTTATAGGGTTCCATAAGTTTCCAGAGGGTTGTGTAGGGTTCCGTAGGGGCCTGTGGTGTTCCCTAGGGGCCTGTAGAGTCTTGTACAGTTCCGTAAGGGCCTGTGGTGTTCTCTAGGGGCCTGTAGAGTCTCGTACAGTTCCGTAGGGTCCTGTAGGTTTCCATAAGCGCCCGCAGAGGTCTGAAGGGGCCCGTACTGTTCCGTGAGGATCCATAGGGTTCCGTAGAGCTTCGTAGGTTCCCTAGAGGCCTCTGGAGTACCGCAGGAGCCAGTAGTGTTCTGTAGGGGCCGGTAGGGTTCCTTCCATAGGGGCTGGCAGTGTTAGGTAGGGGCCTGTAGGGTTGTGTAAGTGCCCGCAGAAGTCTGTAGGAGTCTGTGGGATTCTCTAAGGTTCCGGAGGGTTCTGCAGGGTTCCGTAGGGACCCGTAGAGTTCCGTAGTGGCTGGTAAAGTTCCGTAGGGCCCTGTGGGGTTCTGTATGGACCTGTAGGGTTCCGTAGGGGCCTGCAGGGTTCCGTAAGTGCCCGCAGGTGTCTGTAGGGTTCCGTAGGCGCCTGCAATGTTCTGTAGGAGCCCATAGGGTTTTAGTGAGGTTCCGTTGTGTTGCTAAGGGTCTTGTAGAGTGCTGTCGGGTCCTGGAGTATTCTGTAGGGTTCCAGAGGGGCTCGTAGGGTTCCATCGAAATCTGTAGGGTTCCCTAGGGGCCCATAGAGTCCCGTAGATTTCCGTAGGGACCTGTAGGGTTGTGTAAAGTGCCCGCAGGGGTTGGTAGGAGCTTATAGGGTTCCATAAGTTTCCAGAGGGTTGTGTAGGGTTCCGTAGGGGCCTGTGGTGTTCCCTAGGGGCCTGTAGAGTCTCGTACAGTTCCGTAAGGGCCTGTGGTGTTCTCTAGGGGCCTGTAGAGTCTCGTACAGTTCCGTAGGGTCCTGTAGGTTTCCATAAGCGCCCGCAGAGGTCTGAAGGGGCCCGTACTGTTCCGTGAGGATCCATAGGGTTCCGTAGAGCTTCGTAGGTTCCCTAGGGGCCTCTGGAGTACCGCAGGAGCCAGTAGTGTTCTGTAGGGGCCTGTAGGGTTCCTTCCATAGGGGCTGGCAGTGTTAGGTAGGGGCCTGTAGGGTTGTGTAAGTGCCCGCAGAAGTCTGTAGGAGTCTGTGGGATTCTCTAAGGTTCCGGAGGGTTCTGCAGGGTTCCGTAGGGACCCGTAGAGTTCCGTAGTGGCTGGTAAAGTTCCGTAGGGCCCTGTGGGGTTCTGTATGGACCTGTAGGGTTCCGTAGGGGCCTGCAGGGTTCCGTAAGTGCCCGCAGGTGTCTGTAGGGTTCCGTAGGGGTCTGTAGGGTTCCGTAGGCACCTGCAGTGTTCTGTAGGAGCCCATAGGGTTTTAGTGAGGTTCCGTTGTGTTGCTAAGGGTCTTGTAGAGTGCTGTCGGGTCCTGGAGTATTCTGTAGGGTTCCAGAGGGGCTCGTAGGGTTTCGTCGAAATCTGTAGGCTTCCCTAGGGGCCCGTAGAGTCCCGTAGATTTCCGTAGGGGCCTGTAGGGTTGTGTAAGTGCCCGCAGGGGTTGGTAGGAGCTTGTAGGGTGCCATATGTTTCCGGAGGGTTGTGTAGGGTTCCGTAGGGGCCTGTGGTGTTCCCTAGGGGCCTGTAGAGTCTCGTCCAGTTCCGTAGGGTCCTGTAGGTTTCCATAAGCGCCCGCAGAGGTCTGAAGGGGCCCGTACTGTTCCGTGAGGATCCATAGGGTTCCGTAGAGCTTCGTAGGTTCCCTAGAGGCCTCTGGAGTACCGCAGGAGCCAGTAGTGTTCTGTAGGGGCCCGTAGGGTTCCTTCCATAGGAGCTGGCAGTGTTAGGTAGGGGCCTGTAGGGTTGTGTAAGTGCCCGCAGGAGTCTGTGGGATTCTGTAAGGTTCCGGAGGGTTCTGCAGGGTTCCTTAGGGACCCGTAGAGTTCCGTAGTGGCTGGTAAAGTTCCGTAGGGCCCTGTGGGGTTCTGTATGGACCTGTAGGGTTCCGTAGGGGCCTGCAGGGTTCCGTAAGTGCCCGCAGGTGTCTGTAGGGTTCCGTAGGGGTCTGTAGGGTTCCGTAGGCGCCTGCAATGTTCTGTAGGAGCCCATAGGGTTTTAGTGAGGTTCCGTTGTGTTGCTAAGGGTCTTGTAGAGTGCTGTCGGGTCCTCGAGTATTCTGTAGGGTTCCAGAGGGGCTCGTAGGGTTCCATCGAAATCTGTAGGGTTCCCTAGGGGCCCATAGAGTCCCGTAGATTTCCGTAGGGACCTGTAGGGTTGTGTAAAGTGCCCGCAGGGGTTGGTAGGAGCTTATAGGGTTCCATAAGTTTCCAGAGGGTTGTGTAGGGTTCCGTAGGGGCCTGCAGGGTTCCGTAAGTGCCCGCAGGTGTCTGTAGGGTTCCGTAGGCGCCTGCAATGTTCTGTAGGAGCCCATAGGGTTTTAGTGAGGTTCCGTTGTGTTGCTAAGGGTCTTGTAGAGTGCTGTCGGGTCCTGGAGTATTCTGTAGGGTTCCAGAGGGGCTCGTAGGGTTCCATCGAAATCTGTAGGGTTCCCTAGGGGCCCATAGAGTCCCGTAGATTTCCATAGGGACCTGTAGGGTTGTGTAAAGTGCCCGCAGGGGTTGGTAGGAGCTTATAGGGTTCCATAAGTTTCCAGAGGGTTGTGTAGGGTTCCGTAGGGGCCTGTGGTGTTCCCTAGGGGCCTGTAGAGTCTCGTACAGTTCCGTAAGGGCCTGTGGTGTTCTCTAGGGGCCTGTAGAGTCTCGTACAGTTCCGTAGGGTCCTGTAGGTTTCCATAAGCGCCCGCAGAGGTCTGAAGGGGCCCGTACTGTTCCGTGAGGATCCATAGGGTTCCGTAGAGCTTCGTAGGTTCCCTAGGGGCCTCTGGAGTACCGCAGGAGCCAGTAGTGTTCTGTAGGGGCCTGTAGGGTTCCTTCCATAGGGGCTGGCAGTGTTAGGTAGGGGCCTGTAGGGTTGTGTAAGTGCCCGCAGAAGTCTGTAGGAGTCTGTGGGATTCTCTAAGGTTCCGGAGGGTTCTGCAGGGTTCCGTAGGGACCCGTAGAGTTCCGTAGTGGCTGGTAAAGTTCCGTAGGGCCCTGTGGGGTTCTGTATGGACCTGTAGGGTTCCGTAGGGGCCTGCAGGGTTCCGTAAGTGCCCGCAGGTGTCTGTAGGGTTCCGTAGGGGTCTGTAGGGTTCCGTAGGCACCTGCAGTGTTCTGTAGGAGCCCATAGGGTTTTAGTGAGGTTCCGTTGTGTTGCTAAGGGTCCTGTAGAGTGCTGTCGGGTCCTGGAGTATTCTGTAGGGTTCCAGAGGGGCTCGTAGGGTTTCGTCGAAATCTGTAGGCTTCCCTAGGGGCCCGTAGAGTCCCGTAGATTTCCGTAGGGGCCTGTAGGGTTGTGTAAGTGCCCGCAGGGGTTGGTAGGAGCTTGTAGGGTGCCATATGTTTCCGGAGGGTTTTGTAGGGTTCCGTAGGGGCCTGTGGTGTTCCCTAGGGGCCTGTAGAGTCTCGTACAGTTCCGTAGGGTCCTGTAGGTTTCCATAAGCGCCCGCAGAGGTCTGAAGGGGCCCGTACTGTTCCGTGAGGATCCATAGGGTTCCGTAGAGCTTCGTAGGTTCCCTAGAGGCCTCTGGAGTACCGCAGGAGCCAGTAGTGTTCTGTAGGGGCCCGTAGGGTTCCTTCCATAGGAGCTGGCAGTGTTAGGTAGGGGGCCTGTAGGGTTGTGTAAGTGCCCGCAGGAGTCTGTGGGATTCTGTAAGGTTCCGGAGGGTTCTGCAGGGTTCCGTAGGGACCCGTAGAGTTCCGTAGTGGCTGGTAAAGTTCCGTAGGGCCCTGGGGGTTCTGTATGGACCTGTAGGGTTCCGTAGGGGCCTGCAGGGTTCCGTAAGTGCCCGCAGGTGTCTGTAGGGTTCCGTAGGGGTCTGTAGGGTTCCGTAGGCGCCTGCAATGTTCTGTAGGAGCCCATAGGGTTTTAGTGAGGTTCCGTTGTGTTGCTAAGGGTCTTGTAGAGTGCTGTCGGGTCCTGGAGTATTCTGTAGGGTTCCAGAGGGGCTCGTAGGGTTCCATCGAAATCTGTAGGGTTCCCTAGGGGCCCATAGAGTCCCGTAGATTTCCGTAGGGACCTGTAGGGTTGTGTAAAGTGCCCGCAGGGGTTGGTAGGAGCTTATAGGGTTCCATAAGTTTCCAGAGGGTTGTGTAGGGTTCCGTAGGGGCCTGTGGTGTTCCCTAGGGGCCTGTAGAGTCTCGTACAGTTCCGTAAGGGCCTGTGGTGTTCTCTAGGGGCCTGTAGAGTCTCGTACAGTTCCGTAGGGTCCTGTAGGTTTCCATAAGCGCCCGCAGAGGTCTGAAGGGGCCCGTACTGTTCCGTGAGGATCCATAGGGTTCCGTAGAGCTTCGTAGGTTCCCTAGAGGCCTCTGGAGTACCGCAGGAGCCAGTAGTGTTCTGTAGGGGCCCGTAGGGTTCCTTCCATAGGGGCTGGCAGTGTTAGGTAGGGGCCTGTAGGGTTGTGTAAGTGCCCGCAGAAGTCTGTAGGAGTCTGTGGGATTCTCTAAGGTTCCGGAGGGTTCTGCAGGGTTCCGTAGGGACCCGTAGAGTTCCGTAGTGGCTGGTAAAGTTCCGTAGGGCCCTGTGGGGTTCTGTATGGACCTGTAGGGTTCCGTAGGGGCCTGCAGGGTTCCGTAAGTGCCCGCAGGTGTCTGTAGGGTTCCGTAGGCGCCTGCAATGTTCTGTAGGAGCCCATAGGGTTTTAGTGAGGTTCCGTTGTGTTGCTAAGGGTCTTGTAGAGTGCTGTCGGGTCCTGGAGTATTCTGTAGGGTTCCAGAGGGGCTCGTAGGGTTCCATCGAAATCTGTAGGGTTCCCTAGGGGCCCATAGAGTCCCGTAGATTTCCGTAGGGACCTGTAGGGTTGTGTAAAGTGCCCGCAGGGGTTGGTAGGAGCTTATAGGGTTCCATAAGTTTCCAGAGGGTTGTGTAGGGTTCCGTAGGGGCCTGTGGTGTTCCCTAGGGGCCTGTAGAGTCTCGTACAGTTCCGTAAGGGCCTGTGGTGTTCTCTAGGGGCCTGTAGAGTCTCGTACAGTTCCGTAGGGTCCTGTAGGTTTCCATAAGCGCCCGCAGAGGTCTGAAGGGGCCCGTACTGTTCCGTGAGGATCCATAGGGTTCCATAGAGCTTCGTAGGTTCCCTAGGGGCCTCTGGAGTACCGCAGGAGCCAGTAGTGTTCTGTAGGGGCCTGTAGGGTTCCTTCCATAGGGGCTGGCAGTGTTAGGTAGGGGCCTGTAGGGTTGTGTAAGTGCCCGCAGAAGTCTGTAGGAGTCTGTGGGATTCTCTAAGGTTCCGGAGGGTTCTGCAGGGTTCCGTAGGGACCCGTAGAGTTCCGTAGTGGCTGGTAAAGTTCCGTAGGGCCCTGTGGGGTTCTGTATGGACCTGTAGGGTTCCGTAGGGGCCTGCAGGGTTCCGTAAGTGCCCGCAGGTGTCTGTAGGGTTCCGTAGGGGTCTGTAGGGTTCCGTAGGCACCTGCAGTGTTCTGTAGGAGCCCATAGGGTTTTAGTGAGGTTCCGTTGTGTTGCTAAGGGTCTTGTAGAGTGCTGTCGGGTCCTGGAGTATTCTGTAGGGTTCCAGAGGGGCTCGTAGGGTTTCGTCGAAATCTGTAGGCTTCCCTAGGGGCCCGTAGAGTCCCGTAGATTTCCGTAGGGGCCTGTAGGGTTGTGTAAGTGCCCGCAGGGGTTGGTAGGAGCTTGTAGGGTGCCATATGTTTCCGGAGGGTTGTGTAGGGTTCCGTAGGGGCCTGTGGTGTTCCCTAGGGGCCTGTAGAGTCTCGTACAGTTCCGTAGGGTCCTGTAGGTTTCCATAAGCGCCCGCAGAGGTCTGAAGGGGCCCGTAGTGTTCCGTAAGGATCCATAGGGTTCCGTAGAGCTTCATAGGTCCCCTAGAGGCCTCTGGAGTACCGCAGGAGCCAGTAGTGTTCTGTAGGGGCCCGTAGGGTTCCTTCCATAGGGGCTGGCAGTGTTCCGTAGGGTCCTCTAGGGTTGTGTAAGTACCCGCAGGAGTCTGTAGGAATCCGTGGGATTCTGTAAGGTTCTGGAGGGTTCTGCAGGGTTCCGTAGGGGCCCGTAGAGTTCCATAGTAGCTGGTAAAGTTCCCTAGGGCCCTGTACCGTTCCGTAACTGCCTGCAAGGGTCTTTAGGCTTCCGTAGGTGCTGGGAGGGTTCCATAAAGTTCCGTGGGTTCCTGCAGAGTTCTGCAAGTGCCCGCAAGGGCCTGTAGGGGCGCACAGTGTTTCTGTCAGGTTCCGTAGAGTTCCGTAGGCGCCATAGGTTTCCGTAGTGGCTGGCAGTATTCCGTAGGGGTCTGTAGGGTTCCGTAGGGACCTGCAGTGTTCTGTAGGAGCCCATAGGGTTTTAGTGAGGTTCCGTTGTGTTGCTAAGGGTCTTGTAGAGTGCTGTCGGGTCCTGGAGTGTTCTGTAGGGTTCCAGAGGGGCTCGTAGGGTTCCGTCGAAATCTGTAGGGTTCCCTAGGGGCCCATAGAGTCCCGTAGATTTCCGTAGGGACCTGTAGGGTTGTGTAAGTGCCCGCAGGGGTTGGTAGGAGCTTATAGGGTTCCATAAGTTTCCAGAGGGTTGTGTAGGGTTCCGTAGGGGCCTGTGGTGTTCCCTAGGGGCCTGTAGAGTCTCGTACAGTTCCGTAAGGGCCTGTGGTGTTCTCTAGGGGCCTGTAGAGTCTCGTACAGTTCCGTAGGGTCCTGTAGGTTTCCATAAGCGCCCGCAGAGGTCTGAAGGGGCCCGTACTGTTCCGTGAGGATCCATAGGGTTCCGTAGAGCTTCGTAGGTTCCCTAGAGGCCTCTGGAGTACCGCAGGAGCCAGTAGTGTTCTGTAGGGGCCTGTAGGGTTCCTTCCATAGGGGCTGGCAGTGTTCCGTAGGGGCCTGTAGGGTTGTGTAAGTGCCCGCAGAAGTCTGTAGGAGTCTGTGGGATTCTGTAAGGTTCCGGAGGGTTCTGCAGGGTTCCGTAGGGACCCGTAGAGTTCCGTAGTGGCTGGTAAAGTTCCGTAGGGCCCTGTGGGGTTCTGTATGGACCTGTAGGGTTCCGTAGGGGCCTGCAGGGTTCCGTAAGTACCCGCAGGTGTCTGTAGGGTTCCGTAGGGGTCTGTAGGGTTCCGTAGGCACCTGCAGTGTTCTGTAGGAGCCCATAGGGTTTTAGTGAGGTTCCGTTGTGTTGCTAAGGGTCCTGTAGAGTGCTGTCGGGTCCTGGAGTATTCTGTAGGGTTCCAGAGGGGCTCGTAGGGTTTCGTCGAAATCTGTAGGCTTCCCTAGGGGCCCGTAGAGTCCCGTAGATTTCCGTAGGGGCCTGTAGGGTTGTGTAAGTGCCCGCAGGGGTTGGTAGGAGCTTGTAGGGTGCCATATGTTTCCGGAGGGTTGTGTAGGGTTCCGTAGGGGCCTGTGGTGTTCCCTAGGGGCCTGTAGAGTCTCGTAGAGTTCCGTAGGGTCCTGTAGGTTTCCATAAGCGCCCGCAGAGGTCTGAAGGGGCCCGTACTGTTCCGTGAGGATCCATAGGGTTCCGTAGAGCTTCGTAGGTTCCCTAGAGGCCTCTGGAGTACCGCAGGAGCCAGTAGTGTTCTGTAGGGGCCTGTAGGGTTCCTTCCATAGGGGCTGGCAGTGTTAGGTAGGGGCCTGTAGGGTTGTGTAAGTGCCCGCAGAAGTCTGTAGGAGTCTGTGGGATTCTGTAAGGTTCCGGAGGGTTCTGCAGGGTTCCTTAGGGACCCGTAGAGTTCCGTAGTGGCTGGTAAAGTTCCGTAGGGCCCTGTGGGGTTCTGTATGGACCTGTAGGGTTCCGTAGGGGCCTGCAGGGTTCCGTAAGTGCCCGCAGGTGTCTGTAGGGTTCCGTAGGGGTCTGTAGGGTTCCGTAGGCACCTGCAGTGTTCTGTAGGAGCCCATAGGGTTTTCGTGAGGTTCCGTTGTGTTGCTAAGGGTCTTGTAGAGTGCTGTCGGGTCCTGGAGTATTCTGTAGGGTTCCAGAGGGGCTCGTAGGGTTTCGTCGAAATCTGTAGGGTTCCCTAGGGGCCCGTAGAGTCCCGTAGATTTCCGTAGGGGCCTGTAGGGTTGTGTAAGTGCCCGCAGGGGTTGGTAGGAGCTTGTAGGGTGCCATATGTTTCCGGAGGGTTGTGTAGGGTTCCGTAGGGGCCTGTGGTGTTCCCTAGGGGCCTCTAGAGTCTCGTAGAGTTCCGTAGGGTCCTGTAGGTTTCCATAAGCGCCCGCAGAGGTCTGAAGGGGCCCGTACTGTTCCGTAAGGATCCACAGGGCTCCGTAGAGCTTCGTAGGTTCCCTAGAGGCCTCTGGAGTACCGCAGGAGCCAGTAGTGTTCTGTAGGGGCCCGTAGGGTTCCTTCCATAGGAGCTGGCAGTGTTCCGTAGGGTCCTCTAGGGTTGAGTAAGTGCCCGCAGGAGTCTGTAGGAATCCGTGGGATTCTGTAAGGTTCTGGAGGGTTCTGCAGGGTTCCCTAGGGGCCCGTAGAGTTCCGTAGTGGCTGGTAAAGTACCCTAGGGCCCTGTACCGTTCCGTAACTGCCTGCAAGGATCTTTAAGCTTCCGTAGGGGCTGGTAGGGTTCCATAAAGTTCCGTGGGTTCCTGCAGAGTTCTGCAAGTGCCCGCAAGGGCCTGTAGGAGACCACAGTGTTTCTGTCAGGTTCCGTAGAGTTCTGTAGGGGCCATATTTTTCTGTAGTGGCTGGTAGTATTCTGTAGGGGTCTGTAGGGTTCCGTAGGCGCCTGCAGTGTTCTGTAGGAGCCCATAGGGTTTTAGTGAGGTTCCGTTGTGTTGCTAAGGGTCTTGTAGAGTGCTGTCGGGTCCTGGAGTATTCTGTAGGGTTCCAGAGGGGCTCGTAGGGTTCCATCGAAATCTGTAGGGTTCCCTAGGGGCCCGTAGAGTCCCGTAGATTTCCGTAGGGACCTGTAGGGTTGTGTAAGTGCCCGCAGGGGTTGGTAGGAGCTTATAGGGTTCCATAAGTTTCCAGAGGGTTGTGTAGGGTTCCGTAGGGGCCTGTGGTGTTCCCTAGGGGCCTGTAGAGTCTCGTACAGTTCCGTAGGGTCCTGTAGGTTTCCATAAGCGCCCGCAGAGGTCTGAAGGGGCCCGTACTGTTCCGTGAGGATCCATAGGGTTCCGTAGAGCTTCGTAGGTTCCCTAGAGGCCTCTGGAGTACCGCAGGAGCCAGTAGTGTTCTGTAGGGGCCTGTAGGGTTCCTTCCATAGGGGCTGGCAGTGTTAGGTAGGGGCCTGTAGGGTTGTGTAAGTGCCCGCAGAAGTCTGTAGGAGTCTGTGGGATTCTCTAAGGTTCCGGAGGGTTCTGCAGGGTTCCGTAGGGACCCGTAGAGTTCCGTAGTGGCTGGTAAAGTTCCGTAGGGCCCTGTGGGGTTCTGTATGGACCTGTAGGGTTCCGTAGGGGCCTGCAGGGTTCCGTAAGTGCCCGCAGGTGTCTGTAGGGTTCCGTAGGGGTCTGTAGGGTTCCGTAGGCGCCTGCAGTGTTCTGTAGGAGCCCATAGGGTTTTAGTGAGGTTCCGTTGTGTTGCTAAGGGTCTTGTAGAGTGCTGTCGGGTCCTGGAGTATTCTGTAGGGTTCCAGAGGGGCTCGTAGGGTTTCGTCGAAATCTGTAGGGTTCCCTAGGGGCCCGTAGAGTCCCGTAGATTTCCGTAGGGGCCTGTAGGGTTGTGTAAGTGCCCGCAGGGGTTGGTAGGAGCTTGTAGGGTGCCATATGTTTCCGGAGGGTTCCGTAGGGTTCCGTAGGGGCCTGTGGTGTTCCCTAGGGGCCTGTAGAGTCTCGTACAGTTCCGTAGGGTCCTGTAGGTTTCCATAAGCGCCCGCAGAGGTCTGAAGGGGCCCGTACTGTTCCGTAAGGATCCACAGGGCTCCGTAGAGCTTCGTAGGTTCCCTAGAGGCCTCTGGAGTACCGCAGGAGCCAGTAGTGTTCTGTAGGGGCCCGTAGGGTTCCTTCCATAGGAGCTGGCAGTGTTCCGTAGGGTCCTCTAGGGTTGAGTAAGTGCCCGCAGGAGTCTGTAGGAATCCGTGGGATTCTGTAAGGTTCTGGAGGGTTCTGCAGGGTTCCCTAGGGGCCCATAGAGTTCCGTAGTGGCTGGTAAAGTACCCTAGGGCCCTGTACCGTTCCGTAACTGCCTGCAAGGATCTTTAAGCTTCCGTAGGGGCTGGTAGGGTTCCATAAAGTTCCGTGGGTTCCTGCAGAGTTCTGCAAGTGCCCGCAAGGGCCTGTAGGAGACCACAGTGTTTCTGTCAGGTTCCGTAGAGTTCTGTAGGGGCCATATTTTTCTGTAGTGGCTGGTAGTATTCTGTAGGGGTCTGTAGGGTTCCGTAGGCACCTGCAGTGTTCTGTAGGAGCCCATAGGGTTTTAGTGAGGTTCCGTTGTGTTGCTAAGGGTCTTGTAGAGTGCTGTCGGGTCCTGGAGTATTCTGTAGGGTTCCAGAGGGGCTCGTAGGGTTCCATCGAAATCTGTAGGGTTCCCTAGGGGCCCATAGAGTCCCGTAGATTTCCGTAGGGACCTGTAGGGTTGTGTAAGTGCCCGCAGGGGTTGGTAGGAGCTTATAGGGTTCCATAAGTTTCCAGAGGGTTGTGTAGGGTTCCGTAGGGGCCTGTGGTGTTCCCTAGGGGCCTGTAGAGTCTCGTACAGTTCCGTAAGGGCCTGTGGTGTTCTCTAGGGGCCTGTAGAGTCTCGTACAGTTCCGTAGGGTCCTGTAGGTTTCCATAAGCGCCCGCAGAGGTCTGAAGGGGCCCGTACTGTTCCGTGAGGATCCATAGGGTTCCGTAGAGCTTCGTAGGTTCCCTAGAGGCCTCTGGAGTACCGCAGGAGCCAGTAGTGTTCTGTAGGGGCCTGTAGGGTTCCTTCCATAGGGGCTGGCAGTGTTAGGTAGGGGCCTGTAGGGTTGTGTAAGTGCCCGCAGAAGTCTGTAGGAGTCTGTGGGATTCTGTAAGGTTCCGGAGGGTTCTGCAGGGTTCCGTAGGGACCCGTAGAGTTCCGTAGTGGCTGGTAAAGTTCCGTAGGGCCCTGTGGGGTTCTGTATGGACCTGTAGGGTTCCGTAGGGGCCTGCAGGGTTCCGTAAGTGCCCGCAGGTGTCTGTAGGGTTCCGTAGGGGTCTGTAGGGTTCCGTAGGCGCCTGCAGTGTTCTGTAGGAGCCCATAGGGTTTTAGTGAGGTTCCGTTGTGTTGCTAAGGGTCTTGTAGAGTGCTGTCGGGTCCTGGAGTATTCTGTAGGGTTCCAGAGGGGCTCGTAGGGTTTCGTCGAAATCTGTAGGGTTCCCTAGGGGCCCGTAGAGTCCCGTAGATTTCCGTAGGGGCCTGTAGGGTTGTGTAAGTGCCCGCAGGGGTTGGTAGGAGCTTGTAGGGTGCCATATGTTTCCGGAGGGTTGTGTAGGGTTCCGTAGGGGCCTGTGGTGTTCCCTAGGGGCCTGTAGAGTCTCGTACAGTTCCGTAGGGTCCTGTAGGTTTCCATAAGCGCCCGCAGAGGTCTGAAGGGGCCCGTACTGTTCCGTAAGGATCCATAGGGCTCCGTAGAGCTTCGTAGGTTCCCTAGAGGCCTCTGGAGTACCGCAGGAGCCAGTAGTGTTCTGTAGGGGCCTGTAGGGTTCCTTCCATAGGGGCTGGCAGTGTTAGGTAGGGGCCTGCAGGGTTCCGTAAGTGCCCGCAGGTGTCTGTAGGGTTCCGTAGGGGTCTGTAGGGTTCCGTAGGCACCTACAGTGTTCTGTAGGAGCCCATAGGGTTTTAGTGAGGTTCCGTTGTGTTGCTAAGGGTCTTGTAGAGTGCTGTCGGGTCCTGGAGTATTCTGTAGGGTTCCAGAGGGGCTCGTAGGGTTTCGTCGAAATCTGTAGGGTTCCCTAGGGGCCCGTAGAGTCCCGTAGATTTCCGTAGGGGCCTGTAGGGTTGTGTAAGTGCCCGCAGGGGTTGGTAGGAGCTTGTAGGGTGCCATATGTTTCCGGAGGGTTCCGTAGGGTTCCGCTGGGGCCTGTGGTGTTCCCTAGGGGCCTGTAGAGTCTCGTACAGTTCCGTAGGGTCCTGTAGGTTTCCATAAGGGCCCGCAGAGGTCTGAAGGGGCCCGTACTGTTCCGTAAGGATCCACAGGGCTCCGTAGAGCTTCGTAGGTTCCCTAGAGGCCTCTGGAGTACCGCAGGAGCCAGTAGTGTTCTGTAGGGGCCCGTAGGGTTCCTTCCATAGGAGCTGGCAGTGTTCCGTAGGGTCCTCTAGGGTTGAGTAAGTGCCCGCAGGAGTCTGTAGGAATCCGTGGGATTCTGTAAGGTTCTGGAGGGTTCTGCACGGTTCCCTAGGGGCCCATAGAGTTCCGTAGTGGCTGGTAAAGTACCCTAGGGCCCTGTACCATTCCGTAACTGCCTGCAAGGATCTTTAAGCTTCCGTAGGGGCTGGGAGGGTTCCATAAAGTTCCGTGGGTTCCTGCAGAGTTCTGCAAGTGCCCGCAAGGGCCTGTAGGAGACCACAGTGTTTCTGTCAGGTTCCGTAGAGTTCTGTAGGGGCCATATTTTTCTGTAGTGGCTGGTAGTATTCTGTAGGGGTCTGTAGGGTTCCGTAGGCGCCTGCAGTGTTCTGTAGGAGCCCATAGGGTTTTAGTGAGGTTCCGTTGTGTTGCTAAGGGTCTTGTAGAGTGCTGTCGGGTCCTGGAGTATTCTGTAGGGTTCCAGAGGGGCTCGTAGGGTTTTCGTCGAAATCTGTAGGGTTCCCTAGGGGCCCGTAGAGTCCCGTAGATTTCCGTAGGGGCCTGTAGGGTTGTGTAAGTGCCCGCAGGGGTTGGTAGGAGCTTGTAGGGTGCCATATGTTTCCGGAGGGTTGTGTAGGGTTCCGTAGGGGCCTGTGGTGTTCCCTAGGGGCCTGTAGAGTCTCGTACAGTTCCGTAGGGTCCTGTAGGTTTCCATAAGTGCCCGCAGAGGTCTGAAGGGGCCCGTACTGTTCCGTGAGGATCCATAGGGCTCCGTAGAGCTTCGTAGGTTCCCTAGAGGCCTCTGGAGTACCGCAGGAGCCAGTAGTGTTCTGTAGGGTCCCGTAGGGTTCCTTCCATAGGAGCTGGCAGTGTTCCGTAGGGTCCTCTAGGGTTGAGTAAGTGCCCGCAGGAGTCTGTAGGAATCCGTGGGATTTTGTAAGGTTCTGGAGGGTTCTGCAGGGTTCCCTAGGGGCCCATAGAGTTCCGTAGTGGCTGGTAAAGTTCCCTAGGGCCCTGTACCGTTCCGTAACTGCCTGCAAGGATCTTTAAGCTTCCGTAGGGGCTGGGAGGGTTCCATAAAGTTCCGTGGGTTCCTGCAGAGTTCTGCAAGTGCCCGCAAGGGCCTGTAGGAGACCACAGTGTTTCTGTCAGGTTCCGTAGAGTTCTGTAGGGGCCATATTTTTCTGTAGTGGCTGGTAGTATTCTGTAGGGGTCTGTAGGGTTCCGTAGGCGCCTGCAGTGTTCTGTAGGAGCCCATAGGGTTTTAGTGAGGTTCCGTTGTGTTGCTAAGGGTCTTGTAGAGTGCTGTCGGGTCCTGGAGTATTCTGTAGGGTTCCAGACGGGCTCGTAGGGTTCCATCGAAATCTGTAGGGTTCCCTAGGGGCCCATAGAGTCCCGTAGATTTCCGTAGGGACCTGTAGGGTTGTGTAAGTGCCCGCAGGGGTTGGTAGGAGCTTGTAGGGTGCCATATGTTTCCGGAGGGTTGTGTAGGGTTCCGTAGGGGCCTGTGGTGTTCCCTAGGGGCCTCTAGAGTCTCGTAGAGTTCCGTAGGGTCCTGTAGGTTTCCATAAGCGCCCGCAGAGGTCTGAAGGGGCCCGTACTGTTCCGTAAGGATCCACAGGGCTCCGTAGAGCTTCGTAGGTTCCCTAGAGGCCTCTGGAGTACCGCAGGAGCCAGTAGTGTTCTGTAGGGGCCCGTAGGGTTCCTTCCATAGGAGCTGGCAGTGTTCCGTAGGGTCCTCTAGGGTTGAGTAAGTGCCCGCAGGAGTCTGTAGGAATCCGTGGGATTCTGTAAGGTTCTGGAGGGTTCTGCAGGGTTCCCTAGGGGCCCATAGAGTTCCGTAGTGGCTGGTAAAGTACCCTAGGGCCCTGTACCGTTCCGTAACTGCCTGCAAGGATCTTTAAGCTTCCGTAGGGGCTGGTAGGGTTCCATAAAGTTCCGTGGGTTCCTGCAGAGTTCTGCAAGTGCCCGCAAGGGCCTGTAGGAGACCACAGTGTTTCTGTCAGGTTCCGTAGAGTTCTGTAGGGGCCATATTTTTCTGTAGTGGCTGGTAGTATTCTGTAGGGGTCTGTAGGGTTCCGTAGGCACCTGCAGTGTTCTGTAGGAGCCCATAGGGTTTTAGTGAGGTTCCGTTGTGTTGCTAAGGGTCTTGTAGAGTGCTGTCGGGTCCTGGAGTATTCTGTAGGGTTCCAGAGGGGCTCGTAAGGTTCCATCGAAATCTGTAGGGTTCCCTAGGGGCCCATAGAGTCCCGTAGATTTCCGTAGGGACCTGTAGGGTTGTGTAAGTGCCCGCAGGGGTTGGTAGGAGCTTATAGGGTTCCATAAGTTTCCAGAGGGTTGTGTAGGGTTCCGTAGGGGCCTGTGGTGTTCCCTAGGGGCCTGTAGAGTCTCGTACAGTTCCGTAAGGGCCTGTGGTGTTCTCTAGGGGCCTGTAGAGTCTCGTACAGTTCCGTAGGGTCCTGTAGGTTTCCATAAGCGCCCGCAGAGGTCTGAAGGGGCCCGTACTGATCCATGAGGATCCATAGGGTTCCGTAGAGCTTCGTAGGTTCCCTAGAGGCCTCTGGAGTACCGCAGGAGCCAGTAGTGTTCTGTAGGGGCCTGTAGGGTTCCTTCCATAGGGGCTGGCAGTGTTAGGTAGGGGCCTGTAGGGTTGTGTAAGTGCCCGCAGAAGTCTGTAGGAGTCTGTGGGATTCTCTAAGGTTCCGGAGGGTTCTGCAGGGTTCCGTAGGGACCCGTAGAGTTCCGTAGTGGCTGGTAAAGTTCCGTAGGGCCCTGTGGGGTTCTGTATGGACCTGTAGGGTTCCGTAGGGGCCTGCAGGGTTCCGTAAGTGCCCGCAGGTGTCTGTAGGGTTCCGTAGGGGTCTGTAGGGTTCCGTAGGCGCCTGCAGTGTTCTGTAGGAGCCCATAGGGTTTTAGTGAGGTTCCGTTGTGTTGCTAAAGGTCTTGTAGAGTGCTGTCGGGTCCTGGAGTATTCTGTAGGGTTCCAGAGGGGCTCGTAGGGTTTCGTCGAAATCTGTAGGGTTCCCTAGGGGCCCGTAGAGTCCCGTAGATTTCCGTAGGGGCCTGTAGGGTTGTGTAAGTGCCCGCAGGGGTTGGTAGGAGCTTGTAGGGTGCCATATGTTTCCGGAGGGTTGTGTAGGGTTCCGTAGGGGCCTGTGGTGTTCCCTAGGGGCCTGTAGAGTCTCGTACAGTTCCGTAGGGTCCTGTAGGTTTCCATAAGCGCCCGCAGAGGTCTGAAGGGGCCCGTACTGTTCCGTAAGGATCCATAGGGCTCCGTAGAGCTTCGTAGGTTCCCTAGAGGCCTCTGGAGTACCGCAGGAGCCAGTAGTGTTCTGTAGGGGCCTGTAGGGTTCCTTCCATAGGGGCTGGCAGTGTTAGGTAGGGGCCTGCAGGGTTCCGTAAGTGCCCGCAGGTGTCTGTAGGGTTCCGTAGGGGTCTGTAGGGTTCCGTAGGCACCTACAGTGTTCTGTAGGAGCCCATAGGGTTTTAGTGAGGTTCCGTTGTGTTGCTAAGGGTCTTGTAGAGTGCTGTCGGGTCCTGGAGTATTCTGTAGGGTTCCAGAGGGGCTCGTAGGGTTTCGTCGAAATCTGTAGGGTTCCCTAGGGGCCCGTAGAGTCCCGTAGATTTCCGTAGTGGCCTGTAGGGTTGTGTAAGTGCCCGCAGGGGTTGGTAGGAGCTTGTAGGGTGCCATATGTTTCCGGAGGGTTCCGTAGGGTTCCGTAGGGGCCTGTGGTGTTCCCTAGGGGCCTGTAGAGTCTCGTACAGTTCCGTAGGGTCCTGTAGGTTTCCATAAGCGCCCGCAGAGGTCTGAAGGGGCCCGTACTGTTCCGTGAGGATCCATAGGGCTCCGTAGAGCTTCGTAGGTTCCCTAGAGGCCTCTGGAGTACCGCAGGAGCCAGTAGTGTTCTGTAGGGGCCCGTAGGGTTCCTTCCATAGGAGCTGGCAGTGTTCCGTAGGGTCCTCTAGGGTTGAGTAAGTGCCCGCAGGAGTCTGTAGGAATCCGTGGGATTTTGTAAGGTTCTGGAGGGTTCTGCAGGGTTCCCTAGGGGCCCATAGAGTTCCGTAGTGGCTGGTAAAGTTCCCTAGGGCCCTGTACCGTTCCGTAACTGCCTGCAAGGATCTTTAAGCTTCCGTAGGGGCTGGTAGGGTTCCATAAAGTTCCGTGGGTTCCTGCAGAGTTCTGCAAGTGCCCGCAAGGGCCTGTAGGAGACCACAGTGTTTCTGTCAGGTTCCGTAGAGTTCTGTAGGGGCCATATTTTTCTGTAGTGGCTGGTAGTATTCTGTAGGGGTCTGTAGGGTTCCGTAGGCGCCTGCAGTGTTCTGTAGGAGCCCATAGGGTTTTAGTGAGGTTCCGTTGTGTTGCTAAGGGTCTTGTAGAGTGCTGTCGGGTCCTGGAGTATTCTGTAGGGTTCCAGACGGGCTCGTAGGGTTCCATCGAAATCTGTAGGGTTCCCTAGGGGCCCATAGAGTCCCGTAGATTTCCGTAGGGACCTGTAGGGTTGTGTAAGTGCCCGCAGGGGTTGGTAGGAGCTTGTAGGGTGCCATATGTTTCCGGAGGGTTGTGTAGGGTTCCGTAGGGGCCTGTGGTGTTCCCTAGGGGCCTCTAGAGTCTCGTAGAGTTCCGTAGGGTCCTGTAGGTTTCCATAAGCGCCCGCAGAGGTCTGAAGGGGCCCGTACTGTTCCGTAAGGATCCACAGGGCTCCGTAGAGCTTCGTAGGTTCCCTAGAGGCCTCTGGAGTACCGCAGGAGCCAGTAGTGTTCTGTAGGGTCCCGTAGGGTTCCTTCCATAGGAGCTGGCAGTGTTCCGTAGGGTCCTCTAGGGTTGAGTAAGTGCCCGCAGGAGTCTGTAGGAATCCGTGGGATTCTGTAAGGTTCTGGAGGGTTCTGCAGGGTTCCCTAGGGGCCCATAGAGTTCCGTAGTGGCTGGTAAAGTACCCTAGGGCCCTGTACCGTTCCGTAACTGCCTGCAAGGATCTTTAAGCTTCCGTAGGGGCTGGTAGGGTTCCATAAAGTTCCGTGGGTTCCTGCAGAGTTCTGCAAGTGCCCGCAAGGGCCTGTAGGAGACCACAGTGTTTCTGTCAGGTTCCGTAGAGTTCTGTAGGGGCCATATTTTTCTGTAGTGGCTGGTAGTATTCTGTAGGGGTCTGTAGGGTTCCGTAGGCACCTGCAGTGTTCTGTAGGAGCCCATAGGGTTTTAGTGAGGTTCCGTTGTGTTGCTAAGGGTCTTGTAGAGTGCTGTCGGGTCCTGGAGTATTCTGTAGGGTTCCAGAGGGGCTCGTAGGGTTCCATCGAAATCTGTAGGGTTCCCTAGGGGCCCATAGAGTCCCGTAGATTTCCGTAGGGACCTGTAGGGTTGTGTAAGTGCCCGCAGGGGTTGGTAGGAGCTTATAGGGTTCCATAAGTTTCCAGAGGGTTGTGTAGGGTTCCGTAGGGGCCTGTGGTGTTCCCTAGGGGCCTGTAGAGTCTCGTACAGTTCCGTAAGGGCCTGTGGTGTTCTCTAGGGGCCTGTAGAGTCTCGTACAGTTCCGTAGGGTCCTGTAGGTTTCCATAAGCGCCCGCAGAGGTCTGAAGGGGCCCGTACTGATCCATGAGGATCCATAGGGTTCCGTAGAGCTTCGTAGGTTCCCTAGAGGCCTCTGGAGTACCGCAGGAGCCAGTAGTGTTCTGTAGGGGCCTGTAGGGTTCCTTCCATAGGGGCTGGCAGTGTTAGGTAGGGGCCTGTAGGGTTGTGTAAGTGCCCGCAGAAGTCTGTAGGAGTCTGTGGGATTCTCTAAGGTTCCGGAGGGTTCTGCAGGGTTCCGTAGGGACCCGTAGAGTTCCGTAGTGGCTGGTAAAGTTCCGTAGGGCCCTGTGGGGTTCTGTATGGACCTGTAGGGTTCCGTAGGGGCCTGCAGGGTTCCGTAAGTGCCCGCAGGTGTCTGTAGGGTTCCGTAGGGGTCTGTAGGGTTCCGTAGGCGCCTGCAGTGTTCTGTAGGAGCCCATAGGGTTTTAGTGAGGTTCCGTTGTGTTGCTAAGGGTCTTGTAGAGTGCTGTCGGGTCCTGGAGTATTCTGTAGGGTTCCAGAGGGGCTCGTAGGGTTTCGTCGAAATCTGTAGGGTTCCCTAGGGGCCCGTAGAGTCCCGTAGATTTCCGTAGGGGCCTGTAGGGTTGTGTAAGTGCCCGCAGGGGTTGGTAGGAGCTTGTAGGGTGCCATATGTTTCCGGAGGGTTGTGTAGGGTTCCGTAGGGGCCTGTGGTGTTCCCTAGGGGCCTGTAGAGTCTCGTACAGTTCCGTAGGGTCCTGTAGGTTTCCATAAGCGCCCGCAGAGGTCTGAAGGGGCCCGTACTGTTCCGTAAGGATCCATAGGGCTCCGTAGAGCTTCGTAGGTTCCCTAGAGGCCTCTGGAGTACCGCAGGAGCCAGTAGTGTTCTGTAGGGGCCTGTAGGGTTCCTTCCATAGGGGCTGGCAGTGTTAGGTAGGGGCCTGCAGGGTTCCGTAAGTGCCCGCAGGTGTCTGTAGGGTTCCGTAGGGGTCTGTAGGGTTCCGTAGGCACCTACAGTGTTCTGTAGGAGCCCATAGGGTTTTAGTGAGGTTCCGTTGTGTTGCTAAGGGTCTTGTAGAGTGCTGTCGGGTCCTGGAGTATTCTGTAGGGTTCCAGAGAGGCTCGTAGGGTTTCGTCGAAATCTGTAGGGTTCCCTAGGGGCCCGTAGAGTCCCGTAGATTTCCGTAGGGGCCTGTAGGGTTGTGTAAGTGCCCGCAGGGGTTGGTAGGAGCTTGTAGGGTGCCATATGTTTCCGGAGGGTTGTGTAGGGTTCCGTAGGGGCCTGTGGTGTTCCCTAGGGGCCTGTAGAGTCTCGTACAGTTCCGTAGGGTCCTGTAGGTTTCCATAAGCGCCCGCAGAGGTCTGAAGGGGCCCGTACTGTTCCGTAAGGATCCACAGGGCTCCGTAGAGCTTCGTAGGTTCCCTAGAGGCCTCTGGAGTACCGCAGGAGCCAGTAGTGTTCTGTAGGGGCCCGTAGGGTTCCTTCCATAGGAGCTGGCAGTGTTCCGTAGGGTCCTCTAGGGTTGAGTAAGTGCCCGCAGGAGTCTGTAGGAATCCGTGGGATTCTGTAAGGTTCTGGAGGGTTCTGCAGGGTTCCCTAGGGGCCCATAGAGTTCCGTAGTGGCTGGTAAAGTACCCTAGGGCCCTGTACCGTTCCGTAACTGCCTGCAAGGATCTTTAAGCTTCCGTAGGGGCTGGTAGGGTTCCATAAAGTTCCGTGGGTTCCTGCAGAGTTCTGCAAGTGCCCGCAAGGGCCTGTAGGAGACCACAGTGTTTCTGTCAGGTTCCGTAGAGTTCTGTAGGGGCCATATTTTTCTGTAGTGGCTGGTAGTATTCTGTAGGGGTCTGTAGGGTTCCGTAGGCGCCTGCAGTGTTCTGTAGGAGCCCATAGGGTTTTAGTGAGGTTCCGTTGTGTTGCTAAGGGTCTTGTAGAGTGCTGTCGGGTCCTGGAGTATTCTGTAGGGTTCCAGAGGGGCTCGTAGGGTTCCATCGAAATCTGTAGGGTTCCCTAGGGGCCCATAGAGTCCCGTAGATTTCCGTAGGGACCTGTAGGGTTGTGTAAGTGCCTGCAGGGGTTGGTAGGAGCTTATAGGGTTCCATAAGTTTCCAGAGGGTTGTGTAGGGTTCCGTAGGGGCCTGTGGTGTTCCCTAGGGGCCTGTAGAGTCTCGTACAGTTCCGTAGGGTCCTGTAGGTTTCCATAAGCGCCCGCAGAGGTCTGAAGGGGCCCGTACTGATCCATGAGGATCCATAGGGTTCCGTAGAGCTTCGTAGGTTCCCTAGAGGCCTCTGGAGTACTGCAGGAGCCAGTAGTGTTCTGTAGGGTCCCGTAGGGTTCCTTCCATAGGAGCTGGCAGTGTTAGGTAGGGGCCTGTAGGGTTGTGTAAGTGCCCGCAGGAGTCTGTGGGATTCTGTAAGGTTCTAGAGGGTTCTGCAGGGTTCCGTAGGGACCCGTAGAGTTCCGTAGTGGCTGGTAAAGTTCCGTAGGGCCCTGTGGGGTTCTGTATGGACCTGTAGGGTTCCGTAGGGGCCTGCAGGGTTCCGTAAGTGCCCGCAGGTGTCTGTAGGGTTTCGTAGGGGTCTGTAGGGTTCCGTAGGCGCCTGCAGTGTTCTGTAGGAGCCCATAGGGTTTTCGTGAGGTTCCGTTGTGTTGCTAAGGGTCTTGTAGAGTGCTGTCGGGTCCTGGAGTATTCTGTAGGGTTCCAGAGGGGCTCGTAGGGTTTCGTCGAAATCTGTAGGGTTCCCTAGGGGCCCGTAGAGTCCCGTAGATTTCCGTAGGGGCCTGTAGGGTTGTGTAAGTGCCCGCAGGGGTTGGTAGGAGCTTGTAGGGTGCCATATGTTTCTGGAGGGTTCCGTAGGGTTCCGTAGGGGCCTGTGGTGTTCCCTAGGGGCCTGTAGAGTCTCGTACAGTTCCGTAGGGTCCTGTAGGTTTCAATAAGTGCCCGCAGAGGTCTGAAGGGGCCCGTACTGTTCCGTAAGGATCCATAGGGCTCCGTAGAGCTTCGTAGGTTCCCTAGAGGCCTCTGGAGTACCGCAGGAGCCAGTAGTGTTCTGTAGGGGCCCGTAGGGTTCCTTCCATAGGAGCTGGCAGTGTTCCGTAGGGTCCTCTAGGGTTGAGTAAGTGCCCGCAGGAGTCTGTAGGAATCCGTGGGATTCTGTAAGGTTCTGGAGGGTTCTGCAGGGTTCCCTAGGGGCCCGTAGAGTTCCGTAGTGGCTGGTAAAGTTCCCTAGGGCCCTGTACCGTTCCGTAACTGCCTGCAAGGATCTTTAAGCTTCCGTAGGGGCTGGTAGGGTTCCATAAAGTTCCGTGGGTTCCTGCAGAGTTCTGCAAGTGCCCGCAAGGGCCTGTAGGAGACCACAGTGTTTCTGTCAGGTTCCGTAGAGTTCTGTAGGGGCCATATTTTTCTGTAGTGGCTGGTAGTATTCTGTAGGGGTCTGTAGGGTTCCGTAGGCGCCTGCAGTGTTCTGTAGGAGCCCATAGGGTTTTAGTGAGGTTCCGTTGTGTTGCTAAGGGTCTTGTAGAGTGCTGTCGGGTCCTGGAGTATTCTGTAGGGTTCCAGAGGGGCTCGTAGGGTTCCATCGAAATCTGTAGGGTTCCCTAGGGGCCCATAGAGTCCCGTAGATTTCCGTAGGGACCTGTAGGGTTGTGTAAGTGCCCGCAGGGGTTGGTAGGAGCTTATAGGGTTCCATAAGTTTCCAGAGGGTTGTGTAGGGTTCCGTAGGGGCCTGTGGTGTTCCCTAGGGGCCTGTAGAGTCTCGTACAGTTCCGTAAGGGCCTGTGGTGTTCTCTAGGGGCCTGTAGAGTCTCGTAGAGTTCCGTAGGGTCCTGTAGGTTTCCATAAGCGCCCGCAGAGGTCTGAAGGGGCCCGTACTGTTCCGTGAGGATCCATAGGGTTCCGTAGAGCTTCGTAGGTTCCCTAGAGGCCTCTGGAGTACCGCAGGAGCCAGTAGTGTTCTGTAGGGGCCTGTAGGGTTCCTTCCATAGGGGCTGGCAGTGTTAGGTAGGGGCCTGTAGGGTTGTGTAAGTGCCCGCAGAAGTCTGTAGGAGTCTGTGGGATTCTCTAAGGTTCCGGAGGGTTCTGCAGGGTTCCTTAGGGACCCGTAGAGTTCCGTAGTGGCTGGTAAAGTTCCGTAGGGCCCTGTGGGGTTCTGTATGGACCTGTAGGGTTCCGTAGGGGCCTGCAGGGTTCCGTAAGTGCCCGCAGGTGTCTGTAGGGTTCCGTAGGGGTCTGTAGGGTTCCGTAGGCGCCTGCAGTGTTCTGTAGGAGCCCATAGGGTTTTCGTGAGGTTCCGTTGTGTTGCTAAGGGTCTTGTAGAGTGCTGTCGGGTCCTGGAGTATTCTGTAGGGTTCCAGAGGGGCTCGTAGGGTTTCGTCGAAATCTGTAGGGTTCCCTAGGGGCCCGTAGAGTCCCGTAGATTTCCGTAGGGGCCTGTAGGGTTGTGTAAGTGCCCGCAGGGGTTGGTAGGAGCTTGTAGGGTGCCATATGTTTCCGGAGGGTTGTGTAGGGTTCCGTAGGGGCCTGTGGTGTTCCCTAGGGGCCTGTAGAGTCTCGTACAGTTCCGTAGGGTCCTGTAGGTTTCCATAAGCGCCCGCAGAGGTCTGAAGGGGCCCGTACTGTTCCGTGAGGATCCATAGGGCTCCGTAGAGCTTCGTAGGTTCCCTAGAGGCCTCTGGAGTACCGCAGGAGCCAGTAGTGTTCTGTAGGGGCCTGTAGGGTTCCTTCCATAGGGGCTGGCAGTGTTAGGTAGGGGCCTGTAGGGTTGTGTAAGTGCCCGCAGAAGTCTGTAGGAGTCTGTGGGATTCTCTAAGGTTCCGGAGGGTTCTGCAGGGTTCCGTAGGGACCCGTAGAGTTCCGTAGTGGCTGGTAAAGTTCCGTAGGGCCCTGTGGGGTTCTGTATGGACCTGTAGGGTTCCGTAGGGGCCTGCAGGGTTCCGTAAGTGCCCGCAGGTGTCTGTAGGGTTCCGTAGGGGTCTGTAGGGTTCCGTAGGCACCTGCAGTGTTCTGTAGGAGCCCATAGGGTTTTAGTGAGGTTCCGTTGTGTTGCTAAGGGTCTTGTAGAGTGCTGTCGGGTCCTGGAGTATTCTGTAGGGTTCCAGAGGGGCTCGTAGGGTTTCGTCGAAATCTGTAGGGTTCCCTAGGGGCCCGTAGAGTCCCGTAGATTTCCGTAGGGGCCTGTAGGGTTGTGTAAGTGCCCGCAGGGGTTGGTAGGAGCTTGTAGGGTGCCATATGTTTCCGGAGGGTTGTGTAGGGTTCCGCTGGGGCCTGTGGTGTTCCCTAGGGGCCTGTAGAGTCTCGTACAGTTCCGTAGGGTCCTGTAGGTTTCCATAAGCGCCCACAGAGGTCTGAAGGGGCCCGTACTGTTCCGTAAGGATCCATAGGGCTCCGTAGAGCTTCGTAGGTTCCCTAGAGGCCTCTGGAGTACCGCAGGAGCCAGTAGTGTTCTGTAGGGGCCCGTAGGGTTCCTTCCATAGGAGCTGGCAGTGTTCCGTAGGGTCCTCTAGGGTTGAGTAAGTGCCCGCAGGAGTCTGTAGGAATCCGTGGGATTCTGTAAGGTTCTGGAGGGTTCTGCAGGGTTCCCTAGGGGCCCATAGAGTTCCGTAGTGGCTGGTAAAGTACCCTAGGGCCCTGTACCGTTCCGTAACTGCCTGCAAGGATCTTTAAGCTTCCGTAGGGGCTGGTAGGGTTCCATAAAGTTCCGTGGGTTCCTGCAGAGTTCTGCAAGTGCCCGCAAGGGCCTGTAGGAGACCACAGTGTTTCTGTCAGGTTCCGTAGAGTTCTGTAGGGGCCATATTTTTCTGTAGTGGCTGGTAGTATTCTGTAGGGGTCTGTAGGGTTCCGTAGGCGCCTGCAGTGTTCTGTAGGAGCCCATAGGGTTTTAGTGAGGTTCCGTTGTGTTGCTAAGGGTCTTGTAGAGTGCTGTCGGGTCCTGGAGTATTCTGTAGGGTTCCAGAGGGGCTCGTAGGGTTCCATCGAAATCTGTAGGGTTCCCTAGGGGCCCATAGAGTCCCGTAGATTTCCGTAGGGACCTGTAGGGTTGTGTAAGTGCCTGCAGGGGTTGGTAGGAGCTTGTAGGGTGCCATATGTTTCCGGAGGGTTGTGTAGGGTTCCGTTGGGGCCTGTGGTGTTCCCTAGGGGCCTGTAGAGTCTCGTACAGTTCCGTAGGGTCCTGTAGGTTTCCATAAGGGCCCGCAGAGGTCTGAAGGGGCCCGTACTGTTCCGTAAGGATCCATAGGGTTCCGTAGAGCTTCGTAGGTTCCCTAGAGGCCTCTGGAGTACCGCAGGAGCCAGTAGTGTTCTGTAGGGGCCCGTAGGGTTCCTTCCATAGGAGCTGGCAGTTTTAGGTAGGGGCCTGTAGGGTTGTGTAAGTGCCCGCAGGTGTCTGTAGGGTTCCGTAGGGATCTGTAGGGTTCCGTAGGCACCTGCAGTATTCTGTAGGAGCCCATAGGGTTTTAGTGAGGTTCCGTTGTGTTGCTAAGGGTCTTGTAGAGTGCTGTCGGGTCCTGGAGTATTCTGTAGGGTTCCAGAGGGCCTTGTAGGGTTCCGTCGAATTCTGAAGGGTTCCCTAGGGGCCCGTAGACTCCCGTAGATTTCCGTAGGGGCCTCTAGGGTTGTGTAAGTGCCCGCAGGGGTTGGTAGGAGCTTGTAGGGTGCCATATGTTTCCGGAGGGTTGTGTAGGGTTCCGTTGGGGCCTGTGGTGTTCCCTAGGGGCCTGTAGAGTCTCGTACAGTTCCGTAGGGTCCTGTAGGTTTCCATAAGGGCCCGCAGAGGTCTGAAGGGGCCCGTACTGTTCCGTAAGGATCCATAGGGTTCCGTAGAGCTTCGTAGGTTCCCTAGAGGCCTCTGGAGTACCGCAGGAGCCAGTAGTGTTCCGTAGGGTCCTCTAGGGTTGAGTAAGTGCCCGCAGGAGTCTGTAGGAATCCGTGGGATTCTGTAAGGTTCTGGAGGGTTCTGCAGGGTTCCGTAGGGGCCCGTAGAGTTCCGTAGTGGCTGGTAAAGTTCCCTAGGGCCCTGTACCGTTCCGTAACTGCCTGCAAGGGTCTTTAGGCTTCCGTAGGGGCTGGTAGGGTTCCATAAAGTTCCGTGGGTTCCTGCAGAGTTCTGCAAGTGCCCGCAAGGGCCTGTAGGGGCCCACAGTGTTTCTGCCAGGTTCCGTAGAGTTCCGTAGGGGCCATATTTTTCTGTAGTGGCTGGTAGTATTCCGTAGGGGTCTGTAGGTTTCCGTAGGCACCTACAGTGTTCTGTAGGAGCCCATAGGGTTTTAGTGAGGTTCCGTTGTGTTGCTAAGGGTCTTGTAGAGTGCTGTCGGGTCCTGGAGTATTCTGTAGGGTTCCAGAGGGGCTCGTAGGGTTCCATCGAAATCTATAGGGTTCCCTAGGGGCCCATAGAGTCGCGTAGATTTCCGTAGGGACCTGTAGGGTTGTGTAAGTGCCCGCAGAAGTCTGTAGGAGTCTGTGGGATTCTGTAAGGTTCTGGAGGGTTCTGCAGGGTTCCGTAGGGACCCGTAGAGTTCCATAGTGGCTGGTAAAGTTCCCTAGGGCCCTGTACCATTCCGTAACTGCCTGCAAGGGTCTTTAGGCTTCCGTAGGGGCTGGTAGGGTTCCATAAAGTTCTGTGGGTTCCTGCAGAGTTCTGCAAGTGCCCGCAAGGGCCTGTAGGGGCCCACAGTGTTTCTGCCAGGTTCCGTAGAGTTCCGTAGGGGCCATATTTTTCTGTAGTGGCTGGTAGTATTCCGTAGGGGTCTGTAGGTTTCCGTAGGCACCTACAGTGTTCTGTAGGAGCCCATAGGGTTTTAGTGAGGTTCCGTTGTGTTGCTAAGGGTCTTGTAGAGTGCTGTCGGGTCCTGGAGTATTCTGTAGGGTTCCAGAGGGCCTTGTAGGGTTCCATCGAAATCTATAGGGTTCCCTAGGGGCCCATAGAGTCCCGTAGATTGCCGTAGGGACCTGTAGGGTTGTGTAAGTGCCCGCAGGGGTTGGTAGGAGCTTGTAGGGTGCCATATGTTTCCGGAGGGTTGTGTAGGGTTCCGTAGGGGCCTGTGGTGTTCCCTAAGGGCCTGTAGAGTCTCGTACGGTTCCGTAGGGGCCTGTGGTGTTCCCTAGGGGCCTGTAGAGTCTCGTACAGTTCTGTAGGGTCCTGTAGGTTTCCATAAGCGCCCGCAGAGGTCTGAAGGTGCCCGTACTGTTCCGTAAGGATCCATAGGGCTCCGTAGAGCTTCGTAGGTTTCCTAGAGGCCTCTGGAGTACCGCAGGAGCCAGTAGTGTTCTGTAGGGGCCCGTAGGGTTCCTTCCATAGGGGCTGGCAGTGTTCCGTAGGGGCCTGTAGGGTTGTGTAAGTGCCCGCAGAAGTCTGTAGGAGTCTGTGGGATTCTGTAAGGTTCCGGAGGGTTCTGCAGGGTTCCGTAGGGACCCGTAGAGTTCCGTAGTGGCTGGTAAAGTTCCGTAGGGCCCTGTGGGGTTCTGTATGGACCTGTAGGGTTCCGTAGGGGCCTGCAGGGTTCCGTAAGTGCCCGCAGGTGTCTGTAGGGTTCCGTAGGGATCTGTAGGGTTCCGTAGGCACCTGCAGTATTCTGTAGGAGCCCATAGGGTTTTAGTGAGGTTCCGTTGTGTTGCTAAGGGTCTTGTAGAGTGCTGTCGGGTCCTGGAGTATTCTGTAGGGTTCCAGAGGGCCTTGTAGGGTTCCGTCGAATTCTGAAGGGTTCCCTAGGGGCCCGTAGACTCCCGTAGATTTCCGTAGGGGCCTCTAGG
This sequence comes from Numenius arquata, assembly GCF_964106895.1. NCBI lineage: Eukaryota > Metazoa > Chordata > Aves > Charadriiformes > Scolopacidae > Numenius > Numenius arquata. The sequence goes on from NW_027415685.1 coordinate 63,204, forward strand.
GTTGTGTAAGTGCCCGCAGGGGTTGGTAGGTGCTTGTAGGGTGCCATATGTTTCCGGAGGGTTGTGTAGGGTTCCGTTGGGGCCTGTGGTGTTCCCTAGGGGCCTGTAGAGTCTCGTACAGTTCCGTAGGGTCCTGTAGGTTTCCATAAGCGCCCGCAGAGGTCTGAAGGGGCCCGTACTGTTCCGTAAGGATCCATAGGGTTCCGTAGAGCTTCGTAGGTTCCCTAGAGGCCTCTGGAGTACCGCAGGAGCCAGTAGTGTTCCGTAGGGTCCTCTAGGGTTGAGTAAGTGCCCGCAGGAGTCTGTAGGAATCCGTGGGATTCTGTAAGGTTCTGGAGGGTTCTGCAGGGTTCCGTAGGGGCCCGTAGAGTTCCGTAGTGGCTGGTAAAGTTCCCTAGGGCCCTGTACCGTTCCGTAACTGCCTGCAAGGGTCTTTAGGCTTCCGTAGGGGCTGGTAGGGTTCCATAAAGTTCCGTGGGTTCCTGCAGAGTTCTGCAAGTGCCCGCAAGGGCCTGTAGGGGCCCACAGTGTTTCTGCCAGGTTCCGTAGAGTTCCGTAGGGGCCATATTTTTCTGTAGTGGCTGGTAGTATTCCGTAGGGGTCTGTAGGTTTCCGTAGGCACCTACAGTGTTCTGTAGGAGCCCATAGGGTTTTAGTGAGGTTCCGTTGTGTTGCTAAGGGTCTTGTAGAGTGCTGTCGGGTCCTGGAGTATTCTGTAGGGTTCCAGAGGGGCTCGTAGGGTTCCATCGAAATCTATAGGGTTCCCTAGGGGCCCATAGAGTCCCGTAGATTTCCGTAGGGACCTGTAGGGTTGTGTAAGTGCCCGCAGAAGTCTGTAGGAGTCTGTGGGATTCTGTAAGGTTCTGGAGGGTTCTGCAGGGTTCCGTAGGGACCTGTAGAGTTCCATAGTGGCTGGTAAAGTTCCCTAGGGCCCTGTACCGTTCCGTAACTGCCTGCAAGGGTCTTTAGGCTTCCGTAGGGGCTGGTAGGGTTCCATAAAGTTCCGTGGGTTCCTGCAGAGTTCTGCAAGTGCCCGCAAGGGCCTGTAGGGGCCCACAGTGTTTCTGCCAGGTTCCGTAGAGTTCCGTAGGGGCCATATTTTTCTGTAGTGGCTGGTAGTATTCCGTAGGGGTCTGTAGGTTTCCGTAGGCACCTACAGTGTTCTGTAGGAGCCCATAGGGTTTTAGTGAGGTTCCGTTGTGTTGCTAAGGGTCTTGTAGAGTGCTGTCGGGTCCTGGAGTATTCTGTAGGGTTCCAGAGGGCCTTGTAGGGTTCCGTCAAAATCTGAAGGGTTCCCTAGGGGCTCGTAGAGTCCCGTAGATTGCCGTAGGGGCCTGTAGGGTTGTGTAAGTGCCGCAGAAGTCTGTAGGAGTCTGTGGGATTCTGTAAGGTTCCGGAGGGTTCTGCAGGGTTCCGTAGGGACCCGTAGAGTTCCATAGTGGCTGGTAAAGTTCCGTAGGGCCCTGTGGGGTTCTGTATGGACCTGTAGGGTTCCGTAGGGGCCTGCAGGGTTCCGTAAGTGCCCGTAGGTGTCTGTACGGGTCTGTAGGGGTCTGTAGGGTTCCGTAGGCACCTGCAGTGTTCTGTAGGAGCCCATAGGGTTTTAGTGAGGTTCCGTTGTGTTGCTAAGGGTCTTGTAGAGTGCTGTCGGGTCCTGGAGTATTCTGTAGGGTTCCAGAGGGCCTTGTAGGGTTCCGTCGAAATCTGAAGGGTTCCCTAGGGGCCCATAGAGTCCCGTAGATTTCCGTAGGGACCTGTAGGGTTGTGTAAGTGCCCGCAGGGGTTGGTAGGAGCTTGTAGGGTGCCATATGTTTCCGGAGGGTTGTGTAGGGTTCCGTAGGGGCCTGTGGTGTTCCCTAAGGGCCTGTAGAGTCTCGTACGGTTCCGTAGGGGCCTGTGGTGTTCCCTAGGGGCCTGTAGAGTCTCGTACAGTTCCGTAGGGTCCTGTAGGTTTCCATAAGCGCCCGCAGAGGTCTGAAGGGGCCCGTACTGTTCCGTAAGGATCCATAGGGCTCCGTAGAGCTTCGTAGGTTTCCTAGAGGCCTCTGGAGTACCGCAGGAGCCAGTAGTGTTCTGTAGGGGCCCGTAGGGTTCCTTCCATAGGGGCTGGCAGTGTTCCGTAGGGGCCTGTAGGGTTGAGTAAGTGCCCGCAGGAGTCTGTAGGAGTCTGTGGGATTCTGTAAGGTTCCGGAGGGTTCTGCAGGGTTCCGTAGGGACCCGTAGAGTTCCGTAGTGGCTGGTAAAGTTCCGTAGGGCCCTGTGGGGTTCTGTATGGACCTGTAGGGTTCCGTAGGGGCCTGCAGGGTTCCGTAAGTGCCCGCAGGTGTCTGTAGGGTTCCGTAGGGGTCTGTAGGGTTCCGTAGGCACCTGCAGTATTCTGTAGGAGCCCATAGGATTTTAGTGAGGTTCCGTTGTGTTGCTAAGGGTCTTGTAGAGTGCTGTCGGGTCCTCGAGTATTCTGTAGGGTTCCAGAGGGGCTCGTAGGGTTCCGTCAAAATCTGTAGGCTTCCCTAGGGGCCCATAGAGTCCCATAGATTGCCATAGGGACCTGTAGGGTTGTGTAAGTGCTCGCAGGGGTTGGTAGGAGCTTGTAGGGTGCCATATGTTTCCGGAGGGTTGTGTAGGGTTCCGTAGGGGCCTGTGGTGTTCCCTAAGGGCCTGTAGAGTCTCGTACGGTTCCGTAGGGGTCTGTGGTGTTCCGTAGGGGCCTGTAGAGTATCATACAGTTCCGTAGGGTCCTGTAGGTTTCCATAAGGGCCCGCAGAGGTCTGAAGGGGCCCGTACTGTTCCGTGAGGATCCATAGGGCTCCGTAGAGCTTCGTAGGTTCCCTAGAGGCCTCTGGAGTACCGCAGGAGCCAGTAGTGTTCTGTAGGGTCCTCTAGGGTTGAGTAAGTGCCCGCAGGAGTCTGTAGGAATCCGTGGGATTTTGTAAGGTTCTGGAGGGTTCTGCAGGGTGCCGTAGGGGCCCGTAGAGTTCCATAGTGGCTGGTAAAGTTCCCTAGGGCCCTGTACCGTTCCGTAACTGCCTGCAAGGGTCTTTAGGCTTCCGTAGGGGCTGGTAGGGTTCCATAAAGTTCCGTGGGTTCCTGCAGAGTTCTGCAAGTGCCCGCAAGGGCCTGTAGGGGCCCACAGTGTTTCTGCCAGGTTCCGTAGAGTTCCGTAGGGGCCATATTTTTCTCTAGTGGCTGGTAGTATTCCGTAGGGGTCTGTAGGTTTCCGTAGGCACCTACAGTGTTCTGTAGGAGCCCATAGGGTTTTAGTGAGGTTCCGTTGTGTTGCTAAGGGTCTTGTAGAGTGCTGTCGGGTCCTGGAGTATTCTGTAGGGTTCCAGAGGGGCTCGTGGGGTTCCATCGAAATCTATAGGGTTCCCTAGGGGCCCATAGAGTCCCGTAGATTTCCGTAGGGGCCTGTAGGGTTGAGTAAGTGCCCGCAGAAGTCTGTAGGAGTCTGTGGGATTCTGTAAGGTTCCGGAGGGTTCTGCAGGGTTCCGTAGAGACCCGTAGAGTTCCATAGTGGCTGGTAAAGTTCCCTAGGGCCCTGTACCATTCCGTAACTGCCTGCAAGGGTCTTTAGGCTTCCGTAGGGGCTGGTAGGGTTCCATAAAGTTCCGTGGGTTCCTGCAGAGTTCTGCAAGTGCCCGCAAGGGCCTGTAGGGGCCCACAGTGTTTCTGCCAGGTTCCGTAGAGTTCCGTAGGGGCCATATTTTTCTGTAGTGGCTGGTAGTATTCCGTAGGGGACTGTAGGTTTCCGTAGGCACCTACAGTGTTCTGTAGGAGCCCATAGGGTTTTAGTGAGGTTCCGTTGTGTTGCTAAGGGTCTTGTAGAGTGCTGTCGGGTCCTGGAGTATTCTGTAGGGTTCCAGAGGGGCTCGTGGGGTTCCATCGAAATCTATAGGGTTCCCTAGGGGCCCATAGAGTCCCGTAGATTTCCGTAGGGGCCTGTAGGGTTGAGTAAGTGCCCGCAGAAGTCTGTAGGAGTCTGTGGGATTCTGTAAGGTTCCGGAGGGTTCTGCAGGGTTCCGTAGGGACCCGTAGAGTTCCATAGTGGCTGGTAAAGTTCCCTAGGGCCCTGTACCGTTCCGTAACTGCCTGCAAGGGTCTTTAGGCTTCCGTAGGGGCTGGTAGGGTTCCATAAAGTTCCGTGGGTTCCTGCAGAGTTCTGCAAGTGCCCGCAAGGGCCTGTAGGGGCCCACAGTGTTTCTGCCAGGTTCCGTAGAGTTCCGTAGGGGCCATATTTTTCTGTAGTGGCTGGTAGTATTCCGTAGGGGTCTGTAGGGTTCCGTAGGCACCTACAGTGTTCTGTAGGAGCCCATAGGGTTTTAGTGAGGTTCCGTTGTGTTGCTAAGGGTCTTGTAGAGTGCTGTCGGGTCCTGGAGTATTCTGTAGGGTTCCAGAGGGCCTTGTAGGGTTCCGTCAAAATCTGAAGGGTTCCCTAGGGGCTCGTAGAATCCCGTAGATTTCCGTAGGGGCCTGTAGGGTTGTGTAAGTGCCCGCAGAAGTCTGTAGGAGTCTGTGGGATTCTGTAAGGTTCCGGAGGGTTCTGCAGGGTTCCGTAGGGACCCGTAGAGTTCCATAGTGGCTGGTAAAGTTCCGTAGGGCCCTGTGGGGTTCTGTATGGACCTGTAGGGTTCCGTAGGGGCCTGCAGGGTTCCGCAAGTGCCCGTAGGTGTCTGTACGGGTCTGTAGGGTTCCGTAGGCACCTGCAGTGTTCTGTAGGAGCCCATAGGGTTTTAGTGAGGTTCCGTTGTGTTGCTAAGGGTCTTGTAGAGTGCTGTCGGGTCCTGGAGTATTCTGTAGGGTTCCAGAGGGCCTTGTAGGGTTCCGTCAAAATCTGAAGGGTTCCCTAGGGGCTCGTAGAGTCCCGTAGATTTCCGTAGGGACCTGTAGGGTTGTGTAAGTGCCCGCAGGAGTCTGTAGGAGTCTGTGGGATTCTGTAAGGTTCCGGAGGGTTCTGCAGGGTTCCGTAGGGACCCGTAGAGTTCCGTAGTGGCTGGTAAAGTTCCGTAGGGCCCTGTGGGGTTCTGTATGGACCTGTAGGGTTCCGTAGGGGCCTGCAGGGTTCCGTAAGTGCCCGCAGGTGTCTGTAGGGCTCCGTAGGGGCCTGCAGGGTTCCGTAAGTGCCCGCAGGTGTCTGTAGGGTTTCGTAGGGGTCTGTAGGTTTCCGTAGGCACCTGCAGTATTCTGTAGGAGCCCATAGGGTTTTAGTGAGGTTCCGTTGTGTTGCTAAGGGTCTTGTAGAGTGCTGTCGGGTCCTGGAGTATTCTGTAGGGTTCCAGAGGGCCTTGTAGGGTTCCGTCGAAATCTGAAGGGTTCCCTAGGGGCCCGTAGACTCCCGTAGATTTCCGTAGGGGCCTCTAGGGTTGTGTAAGTGCCCGCAGGGGTTGGTAGGAGCTTGTAGGGTGCCATATGTTTCCGGACGGCTGTGTAGGGTTCCGTAGGGGCCTGTGGTGTTCCCTAGGGGCCTGTAGAGTCTCGTACAGTTCCGTAGGGTCCTGTAGGTTTCCATAAGGGCCCGCAGAGGTCTGAAGGGGCCCGTACTGTTCCGTAAGGATCCATAGGGTTCCGTAGAGCTTCGTAGGTTCCCTAGAGGCCTCTGGAGTACCGCAGGAGCCAGTAGTGTTCCGTAGGGTCCTCTAGGGTTGAGTAAGTGCCCGCAGGAGTCTGTAGGAATCCGTGGGATTCTGTAAGGTTCTGGAGGGTTCTGCAGGGTTCCGTAGGGGCCCGTAGAGTTCCGTAGTGGCTGGTAAAGTTCCCTAGGGCCCTGTACCGTTCCGTAACTGCCTGCAAGGGTCTTTAGGCTTCCGTAGGGGCTGGTAGGGTTCCATAAAGTTCCGTGGGTTCCTGCAGAGTTCTGCAAGTGCCCGCAAGGGCCTGTAGGGGCCCACAGTGTTTCTGCCAGGTTCCGTAGAGTTCCGTAGGGGCCATATTTTTCTGTAGTGGCTGGTAGTATTCCGTAGGGGTCTGTAGGTTTCCGTAGGCACCTACAGTGTTCTGTAGGAGCCCATAGGGTTTTAGTGAGGTTCCGTTGTGTTGCTAAGGGTCTTGTAGAGTGCTGTCGGGTCCTGGAGTATTCTGTAGGGTTCCAGAGGGGCTCGTAGGGTTCCATCGAAATCTATAGGGTTCCCTAGGGGCCCATAGAGTCCCGTAGATTTCCGTAGGGACCTGTAGGGTTGTGTAAGTGCCCGCAGAAGTCTGTAGGAGTCTGTGGGATTCTGTAAGGTTCCGGAGGGTTCTGCAGGGTTCCGTAGGGACCTGTAGAGTTCCATAGTGGCTGGTAAAGTTCCCTAGGGCCCTGTACCGTTCCGTAACTGCCTGCAAGGGTCTTTAGGCTTCCGTAGGGGCTGGTAGGGTTCCATAAAGTTCCGTGGGTTCCTGCAGAGTTCTGCAAGTGCCCGCAAGGGCCTGTAGGGGCCCACAGTGTTTCTGCCAGGTTCCGTAGAGTTCCGTAGGGGCCATATTTTCTGTAGTGGCTGGTAGTATTCCGTAGGGGTCTGTAGGTTTCCGTAGGCACCTACAGTGTTCTGTAGGAGCCCATAGGGTTTTAGTGAGGTTCCGTTGTGTTGCTAAGGGTCTTGTAGAGTGCTGTCGGGTCCTGGAGTATTCTGTAGGGTTCCAGAGGGCCTTGTAGGGTTCCGTCAAAATCTGAAGGGTTCCCTAGGGGCTCGTAGAGTCCCGTAGATTGCCGTAGGGGCCTGTAGGGTTGTGTAAGTGCCGCAGAAGTCTGTAGGAGTCTGTGGGATTCTGTAAGGTTCCGGAGGGTTCTGCAGGGTTCCGTAGGGACCCGTAGAGTTCCGTAGTGGCTGGTAAAGTTCCGTAGGGCCCTGTGGGGTTCTGTATGGACCTGTAGGGTTCCGTAGGGGCCTGCAGGGTTCCGTAAGTGCCCGCAGGTGTCTGTAGGGTTCCGTAGGGGTCTGTAGGGTTCCGTAGGCACCTGCAGTATTCTGTAGGAGCCCATAGGGTTTTAGTGAGGTTCCGTTGTGTTGCTAAGGGTCTTGTAGAGTGCTGTCGGGTCCTGGAGTATTCTGTAGGGTTCCAGAGGGCCTTGTAGGGTTCCGTCGAAATCTGAAGGGTTCCCTAGGGGCCCGTAGACTCCCGTAGATTTCCGTAGGGGCCTCTAGGGTTGTGTAAGTGCTCGCAGGGGTTGGTAGGAGCTTGTAGGGTGCCATATGTTTCCGGAGGGTTGTGTAGGGTTCCGTAGGGGCCTGTGGTGTTCCCTAGGGGCCTGTAGAGTCTCGTACAGTTCCGTAGGGTCCTGTAGGTTTCCATAAGCGCCCGCAGAGGTCTGAAGGGGCCCGTACTGTTCCGTAAGGATCCATAGGGTTCCGTAGAGCTTCGTAGGTTCCCTAGAGGCCTCTGGAGTACCGCAGGAGCCAGTAGTGTTCCGTAGGGTCCTCTAGGGTTGAGTAAGTGCCCGCAGGAGTCTGTAGGAATCCGTGGGATTCTGTAAGGTTCTGGAGGGTTCTGCAGGGTTCCCTAGGGGCCCGTAGAGTTCCGTAGTGGCTGGTAAAGTTCCCTAGGGCCCTGTACCGTTCCGTAACTGCCTGCAAGGGTCTTTAGGCTTCCGTAGGGGCTGGTAGGGTTCCATAAAGTTCCGTGGGTTCCTGCAGAGTTCTGCAAGTGCCCGCAAGGGCCTGTAGGGGCCCACAGTGTTTCTGCCAGGTTCCGTAGAGTTCCGTAGGGGCCATATTTTTCTGTAGTGGCTGGTAGTATTCCGTAGGGGTCTGTAGGTTTCCGTAGGCACCTACAGTGTTCTGTAGGAGCCCATAGGGTTTTAGTGAGGTTCCGTTGTGTTGCTAAGGGTCTTGTAGAGTGCTGTCGGGTCCTGGAGTATTCTGTAGGGTTCCAGAGGGCCTTGTAGGGTTCCGTCAAAATCTGAAGGGTTCCCTAGGGGCTCGTAGAGTCCCGTAGATTGCCGTAGGGGCCTGTAGGGTTGTGTAAGTGCCGCAGAAGTCTGTAGGAGTCTGTGGGATTCTGTAAGGTTCCGGAGGGTTCTGCAGGGTTCCGTAGGGACCCGTAGAGTTCCATAGTGGCTGGTAAAGTTCCGTAGGGCCCTGTGGGGTTCTGTATGGACCTGTAGGGTTCCGTAGGGGCCTGCAGGGTTCCGTAAGTGCCCGTAGGTGTCTGTACGGGTCTGTAGGGGTCTGTAGGGTTCCGTAGGCACCTGCAGTGTTCTGTAGGAGCCCATAGGGTTTTAGTGAGGTTCCGTTGTGTTGCTAAGGGTCTTGTAGAGTGCTGTCGGGTCCTGGAGTATTCTGTAGGGTTCCAGAGGGCCTTGTAGGGTTCCGTCGAAATCTGAAGGGTTCCCTAGGGGCCCATAGAGTCCCGTAGATTTCCGTAGGGACCTGTAGGGTTGTGTAAGTGCCCGCAGGGGTTGGTAGGAGCTTGTAGGGTGCCATATGTTTCCGGAGGGTTGTGTAGGGTTCCGTAGGGGCCTGTGGTGTTCCCTAAGGGCCTGTAGAGTCTCGTACGGTTCCGTAGGGGCCTGTGGTGTTCCCTAGGGGCCTGTAGAGTCTCGTACAGTTCCGTAGGGTCCTGTAGGTTTCCATAAGCGCCCGCAGAGGTCTGAAGGGGCCCGTACTGTTCCGTAAGGATCCATAGGGCTCCGTAGAGCTTCGTAGGTTTCCTAGAGGCCTCTGGAGTACCGCAGGAGCCAGTAGTGTTCTGTAGGGGCCCGTAGGGTTCCTTCCATAGGGGCTGGCAGTGTTCCGTAGGGGCCTGTAGGGTTGAGTAAGTGCCCGCAGGAGTCTGTAGGAGTCTGTGGGATTCTGTAAGGTTCCGGAGGGTTCTGCAGGGTTCCGTAGGGACCCGTAGAGTTCCGTAGTGGCTGGTAAAGTTCCGTAGGGCCCTGTGGGGTTCTGTATGGACCTGTAGGGTTCCGTAGGGGCCTGCAGGGTTCCGTAAGTGCCCGCAGGTGTCTGTAGGGTTCCGTAGGGGTCTGTAGGGTTCCGTAGGCACCTGCAGTATTCTGTAGGAGCCCATAGGATTTTAGTGAGGTTCCGTTGTGTTGCTAAGGGTCTTGTAGAGTGCTGTCGGGTCCTCGAGTATTCTGTAGGGTTCCAGAGGGGCTCGTAGGGTTCCGTCAAAATCTGTAGGCTTCCCTAGGGGCCCATAGAGTCCCATAGATTGCCATAGGGACCTGTAGGGTTGTGTAAGTGCTCGCAGGGGTTGGTAGGAGCTTGTAGGGTGCCATATGTTTCCGGAGGGTTGTGTAGGGTTCCGTAGGGGCCTGTGGTGTTCCCTAAGGGCCTGTAGAGTCTCGTACGGTTCCGTAGGGGTCTGTGGTGTTCCGTAGGGGCCTGTAGAGTATCATACAGTTCCGTAGGGTCCTGTAGGTTTCCATAAGGGCCCGCAGAGGTCTGAAGGGGCCCGTACTGTTCCGTGAGGATCCATAGGGCTCCGTAGAGCTTCGTAGGTTCCCTAGAGGCCTCTGGAGTACCGCAGGAGCCAGTAGTGTTCCGTAGGGTCCTCTAGGGTTGAGTAAGTGCCCGCAGGAGTCTGTAGGAATCCGTGGGATTCTGTAAGGTTCTGGAGGGTTCTGCAGGGTGCCGTAGGGGCCCGTAGAGTTCCATAGTGGCTGGTAAAGTTCCCTAGGGCCCTGTACCGTTCCGTAACTGCCTGCAAGGGTCTTTAGGCTTCCGTAGGGGCTGGTAGGGTTCCATAAAGTTCCGTGGGTTCCTGCAGAGTTCTGCAAGTGCCCGCAAGGGCCTGTAGGGGCCCACAGTGTTTCTGCCAGGTTCCGTAGAGTTCCGTAGGGGCCATATTTTTCTCTAGTGGCTGGTAGTATTCCGTAGGGGTCTGTAGGTTTCCGTAGGCACCTACAGTGTTCTGTAGGAGCCCATAGGGTTTTAGTGAGGTTCCGTTGTGTTGCTAAGGGTCTTGTAGAGTGCTGTCGGGTCCTGGAGTATTCTGTAGGGTTCCAGAGGGGCTCGTGGGGTTCCATCGAAATCTGTAGGGTTCCCTAGGGGCCCATAGAGTCCCGTAGATTTCCGTAGGGGCCTGTAGGGTTGAGTAAGTGCCCGCAGAAGTCTGTAGGAGTCTGTGGGATTCTGTAAGGTTCCGGAGGGTTCTGCAGGGTTCCGTAGGGACCCGTAGAGTTCCATAGTGGCTGGTAAAGTTCCCTAGGGCCCTGTACCATTCCGTAACTGCCTGCAAGGGTCTTTAGGCTTCCGTAGGGGCTGGTAGGGTTCCATAAAGTTCCGTGGGTTCCTGCAGAGTTCTGCAAGTGCCCGCAAGGGCCTGTAGGGGCCCACAGTGTTTCTGCCAGGTTCCGTAGAGTTCCGTAGGGGCCATATTTTTCTGTAGTGGCTGGTAGTATTCCGTAGGGGACTGTAGGTTTCCGTAGGCACCTACAGTGTTCTGTAGGAGCCCATAGGGTTTTAGTGAGGTTCCGTTGTGTTGCTAAGGGTCTTGTAGAGTGCTGTCGGGTCCTGGAGTATTCTGTAGGGTTCCAGAGGGGCTCGTGGGGTTCCATCGAAATCTATAGGGTTCCCTAGGGGCCCATAGAGTCCCGTAGATTTCCGTAGGGGCCTGTAGGGTTGAGTAAGTGCCCGCAGAAGTCTGTAGGAGTCTGTGGGATTCTGTAAGGTTCCGGAGGGTTCTGCAGGGTTCCGTAGGGACCCGTAGAGTTCCATAGTGGCTGGTAAAGTTCCCTAGGGCCCTGTACCGTTCCGTAACTGCCTGCAAGGGTCTTTAGGCTTCCGTAGGGGCTGGTAGGGTTCCATAAAGTTCCGTGGGTTCCTGCAGAGTTCTGCAAGTGCCCGCAAGGGCCTGTAGGGGCCCACAGTGTTTCTGCCAGGTTCCGTAGAGTTCCGTAGGGGCCATATTTTTCTGTAGTGGCTGGTAGTATTCCGTAGGGGTCTGTAGGGTTCCGTAGGCACCTACAGTGTTCTGTAGGAGCCCATAGGGTTTTAGTGAGGTTCCGTTGTGTTGCTAAGGGTCTTGTAGAGTGCTGTCGGGTCCTGGAGTATTCTGTAGGGTTCCAGAGGGCCTTGTAGGGTTCCGTCAAAATCTGAAGGGTTCCCTAGGGGCTCGTAGAATCCCGTAGATTTCCGTAGGGGCCTGTAGGGTTGTGTAAGTGCCCGCAGAAGTCTGTAGGAGTCTGTGGGATTCTGTAAGGTTCCGGAGGGTTCTGCAGGGTTCCGTAGGGACCCGTAGAGTTCCATAGTGGCTGGTAAAGTTCCGTAGGGCCCTGTGGGGTTCTGTATGGACCTGTAGGGTTCCGTAGGGGCCTGCAGGGTTCCGCAAGTGCCCGTAGGTGTCTGTACGGGTCTGTAGGGTTCCGTAGGCACCTGCAGTGTTCTGTAGGAGCCCATAGGGTTTTAGTGAGGTTCCGTTGTGTTGCTAAGGGTCTTGTAGAGTGCTGTCGGGTCCTGGAGTATTCTGTAGGGTTCCAGAGGGCCTTGTAGGGTTCCGTCAAAATCTGAAGGGTTCCCTAGGGGCTCGTAGAGTCCCGTAGATTTCCGTAGGGACCTGTAGGGTTGTGTAAGTGCCCGCAGGAGTCTGTAGGAGTCTGTGGGATTCTGTAAGGTTCCGGAGGGTTCTGCAGGGTTCCGTAGGGACCCGTAGAGTTCCGTAGTGGCTGGTAAAGTTCCGTAGGGCCCTGTGGGGTTCTGTATGGACCTGTAGGGTTCCGTAGGGGCCTGCAGGGTTCCGTAAGTGCCCGCAGGTGTCTGTAGGGTTCCGTAGGGGCCTGCAGGGTTCCGTAAGTGCCCGCAGGTGTCTGTAGGGTTTCGTAGGGGTCTGTAGGTTTCCGTAGGCACCTGCAGTATTCTGTAGGAGCCCATAGGGTTTTAGTGAGGTTCCGTTGTGTTGCTAAGGGTCTTGTAGAGTGCTGTCGGGTCCTGGAGTATTCTGTAGGGTTCCAGAGGGCCTTGTAGGGTTCCGTCGAAATCTGAAGGGTTCCCTAGGGGCCCGTAGACTCCCGTAGATTTCCGTAGGGGCCTCTAGGGTTGTGTAAGTGCCCGCAGGGGTTGGTAGGAGCTTGTAGGGTGCCATATGTTTCCGGACGGCTGTGTAGGGTTCCGTAGGGGCCTGTGGTGTTCCCTAGGGGCCTGTAGAGTCTCGTACAGTTCCGTAGGGTCCTGTAGGTTTCCATAAGGGCCCGCAGAGGTCTGAAGGGGCCCGTACTGTTCCGTAAGGATCCATAGGGTTCCGTAGAGCTTCGTAGGTTCCCTAGAGGCCTCTGGAGTACCGCAGGAGACAGTAGTGTTCCGTAGGGTCCTCTAGGGTTGAGTAAGTGCCCGCAGGAGTCTGTAGGAATCCGTGGGATTCTGTAAGGTTCTGGAGGGTTCTGCAGGGTTCCGTAGGGGCCCGTAGAGTTCCGTAGTGGCTGGTAAAGTTCCCTAGGGCCCTGTACCGTTCCGTAACTGCCTGCAAGGGTCTTTAGGCTTCCGTAGGGGCTGGTAGGGTTCCATAAAGTTCCGTGGGTTCCTGCAGAGTTCTGCAAGTGCCCGCAAGGGCCTGTAGGGGCCCACAGTGTTTCTGCCAGGTTCCGTAGAGTTCCGTAGGGGCCATATTTTTCTGTAGTGGCTGGTAGTATTCCGTAGGGGTCTGTAGGTTTCCGTAGGCACCTACAGTGTTCTGTAGGAGCCCATAGGGTTTTAGTGAGGTTCCGTTGTGTTGCTAAGGGTCTTGTAGAGTGCTGTCGGGTCCTGGAGTATTCTGTAGGGTTCCAGAGGGGCTCGTAGGGTTCCATCGAAATCTATAGGGTTCCCTAGGGGCCCATAGAGTCCCGTAGATTTCCGTAGGGACCTGTAGGGTTGTGTAAGTGCCCGCAGAAGTCTGTAGGAGTCTGTGGGATTCTGTAAGGTTCCGGAGGGTTCTGCAGGGTTCCGTAGGGACCTGTAGAGTTCCATAGTGGCTGGTAAAGTTCCCTAGGGCCCTGTACCGTTCCGTAACTGCCTGCAAGGGTCTTTAGGCTTCCGTAGGGGCTGGTAGGGTTCCATAAAGTTCCGTGGGTTCCTGCAGAGTTCTGCAAGTGCCCGCAAGGGCCTGTAGGGGCCCACAGTGTTTCTGCCAGGTTCCGTAGAGTTCCGTAGGGGCCATATTTTTCTGTAGTGGCTGGTAGTATTCCGTAGGGGTCTGTAGGTTTCCGTAGGCACCTACAGTGTTCTGTAGGAGCCCATAGGGTTTTAGTGAGGTTCCGTTGTGTTGCTAAGGGTCTTGTAGAGTGCTGTCGGGTCCTGGAGTATTCTGTAGGGTTCCAGAGGGCCTTGTAGGGTTCCGTCAAAATCTGAAGGGTTCCCTAGGGGCTCGTAGAGTCCCGTAGATTTCCGTAGGGGCCTGTAGGGTTGTGTAAGTGCCGCAGAAGTCTGTAGGAGTCTGTGGGATTCTGTAAGGTTCCGGAGGGTTCTGCAGGGTTCCGTAGGGACCCGTAGAGTTCCATAGTGGCTGGTAAAGTTCCGTAGGGCCCTGTGGGGTTCTGTATGGACCTGTAGGGTTCCGTAGGGGCCTGCAGGGTTCCGTAAGTGCCCGTAGGTGTCTGTACGGGTCTGTAGGGGTCTGTAGGGTTCCGTAGGCACCTGCAGTGTTCTGTAGGAGCCCATAGGGTTTTAGTGAGGTTCCGTTGTGTTGCTAAGGGTCTTGTAGAGTGCTGTCGGGTCCTGGAGTATTCTGTAGGGTTCCAGAGGGCCTTGTAGGGTTCCGTCGAAATCTGAAGGGTTCCCTAGGGGCCCATAGAGTCCCGTAGATTTCCGTAGGGACCTGTAGGGTTGTGTAAGTGCCCGCAGGGGTTGGTAGGAGCTTGTAGGGTGCCATATGTTTCCGGAGGGTTGTGTAGGGTTCCGTAGGGGCCTGTGGTGTTCCCTAAGGGCCTGTAGAGTCTCGTACGGTTCCGTAGGGGCCTGTGGTGTTCCCTAGGGGCCTGTAGAGTCTCGTACAGTTCCGTAGGGTCCTGTAGGTTTCCATAAGCGCCCGCAGAGGTCTGAAGGGGCCCGTACTGTTCCGTAAGGATCCATAGGGCTCCGTAGAGCTTCGTAGGTTTCCTAGAGGCCTCTGGAGTACCGCAGGAGCCAGTAGTGTTCTGTAGGGGCCCGTAGGGTTCCTTCCATAGGGGCTGGCAGTGTTCCGTAGGGGCCTGTAGGGTTGAGTAAGTGCCCGCAGGAGTCTGTAGGAGTCTGTGGGATTCTGTAAGGTTCCGGAGGGTTCTGCAGGGTTCCGTAGGGACCCGTAGAGTTCCGTAGTGGCTGGTAAAGTTCCGTAGGGCCCTGTGGGGTTCTGTATGGACCTGTAGGGTTCCGTAGGGGCCTGCAGGGTTCCGTAAGTGCCCGCAGGTGTCTGTAGGGTTCCGTAGGGGTCTGTAGGGTTCCGTAGGCACCTGCAGTATTCTGTAGGAGCCCATAGGATTTTAGTGAGGTTCCGTTGTGTTGCTAAGGGTCTTGTAGAGTGCTGTCGGGTCCTCGAGTATTCTGTAGGGTTCCAGAGGGGCTCGTAGGGTTCCGTCAAAATCTGTAGGCTTCCCTAGGGGCCCATAGAGTCCCATAGATTGCCATAGGGACCTGTAGGGTTGTGTAAGTGCTCGCAGGGGTTGGTAGGAGCTTGTAGGGTGCCATATGTTTCCGGAGGGTTGTGTAGGGTTCCGTAGGGGCCTGTGGTGTTCCCTAAGGGCCTGTAGAGTCTCGTACGGTTCCGTAGGGGCCTGTGGTGTTCCGTAGGGGCCTGTAGAGTATCATACAGTTCCGTAGGGTCCTGTAGGTTTCCATAAGGGCCCGCAGAGGTCTGAAGGGGCCCGTACTGTTCCGTGAGGATCCATAGGGCTCCGTAGAGCTTCGTAGGTTCCCTAGAGGCCTCTGGAGTACCGCAGGAGCCAGTAGTGTTCCGTAGGGTCCTCTAGGGTTGAGTAAGTGCCCGCAGGAGTCTGTAGGAATCCGTGGGATTCTGTAAGGTTCTGGAGGGTTCTGCAGGGTTCCGTAGGGGCCCGTAGAGTTCCATAGTGGCTGGTAAAGTTCCCTAGGGCCCTGTACCGTTCCGTAACTGCCTGCAAGGGTCTTTAGGCTTCCGTAGGGGCTGGTAGGGTTCCATAAAGTTCCGTGGGTTCCTGCAGAGTTCTGCAAGTGCCCGCAAGGGCCTGTAGGGGCCCACAGTGTTTCTGCCAGGTTCCGTAGAGTTCCGTAGGGGCCATATTTTTCTGTAGTGGCTGGTAGTATTCCGTAGGGGTCTGTAGGTTTCCGTAGGCACCTACAGTGTTCTGTAGGAGCCCATAGGGTTTTAGTGAGGTTCCGTTGTGTTGCTAAGGGTCTTGTAGAGTGCTGTCGGGTCCTGGAGTATTCTGTAGGGTTCCAGAGGGCCTTGTAGGGTTCCGTCAAAATCTGAAGGGTTCCCTAGGGGCTCGTAGAATCCCGTAGATTTCCGTAGGGGCCTGTAGGGTTGTGTAAGTGCCCGCAGAAGTCTGTAGGAGTCTGTGGGATTCTGTAAGGTTCCGGAGGGTTCTGCAGGGTTCCGTAGGGACCCGTAGAGTTCCATAGTGGCTTGTAAAGTTCCGTAGGGCCCTGTGGGGTTCTGTATGGACCTGTAGGGTTCCGTAGGGGCCTGCAGGGTTCCGCAAGTGCCCGTAGGTGTCTGTACGGGTCTGTAGGGGTCTGTAGGGTTCCGTAGGCACCTGCAGTGTTCTGTAGGAGCCCATAGGGTTTTAGTGAGGTTCCGTTGTGTTGCTAAGGGTCTTGTAGAGTGCTGTCGGGTCCTGGAGTATTCTGTAGGGTTCCAGAGGGGCTCGTAGGGTTCCGTCGAAATCTGAAGGGTTCCCTAGGGGCCCGTAGAGTCCCGTAGATTGCCGTAGGGGCCTGTAGGGTTGTGTAAGTGCCCGCAGGGGTTGGTAGGAGCTTGTAGGGTGCCATATGTTTCCGGAGGGTTGTGTAGGGTTCCGTAGGGGCCTGTGGTGTTCCCTAAGGGCCTGTAGAGTCTCGTACGGTTCCGTAGGGGCCTGTGGTGTTCCCTAGGGGCCTGTAGAGTCTCGTACAGTTCCGTAGGGTCCTGTAGGTTTCCATAAGCGCCCGCAGAGGTCTGAAGGGGCCCGTACTGTTCCGTAAGGATCCATAGGGTTCCGTAGAGCTTCGTAGGTTCCCTAGAGGCCTCTGGAGTACCGCAGGAGCCAGTAGTGTTCCGTAGGGTCCTCTAGGGTTGAGTAAGTGCCCGCAGGAGTCTGTAGGAATCCGTGGGATTCTGTAAGGTTCTGGAGGGTTCTGCAGGGTTCTGTAGGGGCCCGTAGAGTTCCGTAGTGGCTGGTAAAGTTCCCTAGGGCCCTGTACCGTTCCGTAACTGCCTGCAAGGGTCTTTAGGCTTCCGTAGGGGCTGGTAGGGTTCCATAAAGTTCCGTGGGTTCCTGCAGAGTTCTGCAAGTGCCCGCAAGGGCCTGTAGGGGCCCACAGTGTTTCTGCCAGGTTCCGTAGAGTTCCGTAGGGGCCATATTTTTCTGTAGTGGCTGGTAGTATTCCGTAGGGGTCTGTAGGTTTCCGTAGGCACCTACAGTGTTCTGTAGGAGCCCATAGGGTTTTAGTGAGGTTCCGTTGTGTTGCTAAGGGTCTTGTAGAGTGCTGTCGGGTCCTGGAGTATTCTGTAGGGTTCCAGAGGGCCTTGTAGGGTTCCGTCAAAATCTGAAGGGTTCCCTAGGGGCTCGTAGAATCCCGTAGATTTCCGTAGGGGCCTGTAGGGTTGTGTAAGTGCCCGCAGAAGTCTGTAGGAGTCTGTGGGATTCTCTAAGGTTCCGGAGGGTTCTGCAGGGTTCCGTAGGGACCCGTAGAGTTCCATAGTGGCTTGTAAAGTTCCGTAGGGCCCTGTGGGGTTCTGTCTGGACCTGTAGGGTTCCGTAGGGGCCTGCAGGGTTCCGCAAGTGCCCGTAGGTGTCTGTACGGGTCTGTAGGGGTCTGTAGGGTTCCGTAGGCACCTGCAGTGTTCTGTAGGAGCCCATAGGGTTTTAGTGAGGTTCCGTTGTGTTGCTAAGGGTCTTGTAGAGTGCTGTCGGGTCCTGGAGTATTCTGTAGGGTTCCAGAGGGGCTCGTAGGGTTCCGTCAAAATCTGAAGGGTTCCCTAGGGGCCCGTAGAGTCCCGTAGATTGCCGTAGGGGCCTGTAGGGTTGTGTAAGTGCCCGCAGGGGTTGGTAGGAGCTTGTAGGGTGCCATATGTTTCCGGAGGGTTGTGTAGGGTTCCGTAGGGGCCTGTGGTGTTCCCTAAGGGCCTGTAGAGTCTCGTACGGTTCCGTAGGGGCCTGTGGTGTTCCCTAGGGGCCTGTAGAGTCTCGTACAGTTCCGTAGGGTCCTGTAGGTTTCCATAAGCGCCCGCAGAGGTCTGAAGGGGCCCGTACTGTTCCGTGAGGATCCATAGGGCTCCGTAGAGCTTCGTAGGTTCCCTAGAGGCCTCTGGAGTACCGCAGGAGCCAGTAGTGTTCTGTAGGGGCCCGTAGGGTTCCTTCCATAGGGGCTGGCAGTGTTCCGTAGGGGCCTGTAGGGTTGTGTAAGTGCCCGCAGGAGTCTGTAGGAGTCTGTGGGATTCTGTAAGGTTCCGGAGGGTTCTGCAGGGTTCCGTAGGGACCCGTAGAGTTCCGTAGTGGCTGGTAAAGTTCCCTAGGGCCCTGTGGGGTTCTGTATGGACCTGTAGGGTTCCGTAGGGGCCTGCATGGTTCCGTAAGTGCCCGCAGGTGTCTGTAGGGTTCGGTAGGGGCCTGCAGGGTTCCGTAAGTGCCCGCAGGTGTCTGTAGGGTTTCGTAGGGGTCTGTAGGTTTCCGTAGGCACCTGCAGTATTCTGTAGGAGCCCATAGGGTTTTAGTGAGGTTCCGTTGTGTTGCTAAGGGTCTTGTAGAGTGCTGTCGGGTCCTGGAGTATTCTGTAGGGTTCCAGAGGGCCTTGTAGGGTTCCGTCGAAATCTGAAGGGTTCCCTAGGGGCCCGTAGACTCCCGTAGATTTCCGTAGGGGCCTCTAGGGTTGTGTAAGTGCCCGCAGGGGTTGGTAGGAGCTTGTAGGGTGCCATATGTTTCCGGAGGGTTCCGTAGGGTTCCGTAGGGGCCTGTGGTGTTCCCTAGGGGCCTGTAGAGTCTCGTACAGTTCCGTAGGGTCCTGTAGGTTTCCATAAGCGCCCGCAGAGGTCTGAAGGGGCCCGTACTGTTCCGTGAGGATCCATAGGCTCCGTAGAGCTTCGTAGGTTCCCTAGAGGCCTCTGGAGTACCGCAGGAGCCAGTAGTGTTCTGTAGGGGCCCGTAGGGTTCCTTCCATAGGAGCTGGCAGTGTTAGGTAGGGGCCTGTAGGGTTGAGTAAGTGCCCGCAGAAGTCTGTAGGAGTCTGTGGGATTCTGTAAGGTTCCGGAGGGTTCTGCAGGGTTCCGTAGGGACCCGTAGAGTTCCGTAGTGGCTGGTAAAGTTCCCTAGGGCCCTGTGGGGTTCTGTATGGACCTGTAGGGTTCCGTAGGGGCCTGCAGGGTTCCGTAAGTGCCCGCAGGTGTCTGTAGGGTTCCATAGGGGTCTGTAGGGTTCCGTAGGCACCTGCAGTATTCTGTAGGAGCCCATAGGGTTTTAGTGAGGTTCCGTTGTGTTGCTAAGGGTCTTGTAGAGTGCTGTCGGGTCCTGGAGTATTCTGTAGGGTTCCAGAGGGCCTTGTAGGGTTCCGTCGAAATCTGAAGGGTTCCCTAGGGGCCCGTAGACTCCCGTAGATTTCCGTAGGGGCCTCTAGGGTTGTGTAAGTGCCCGCAGGGGTTGGTAGGAGCTTGTAGGGTGCCATATGTTTCCGGAGGGTTGTGTAGGGTTCCGTTGGGGCCTGTGGTGTTCCCTAAGGGCCTGTAGAGTCTCGTACGGTTCCGGAGGGGCCTGTGGTGTTCCCTAGGGGCCTGTAGAGTCTCGTACGGTTCCGTAGGGGCCTGTGGTGTTCCCTAGGGGCCTGTAGAGTCTCGTACAGTTCCGTAGGGTCCTGTAGGTTTCCATAAGCGCCCGCAGAGGTCTGAAGGGGCCCGTACTGTTCCGTAAGGATCCATAGGGTTCCGTAGAGCTTCGTAGGTTCCCTAGAGGCCTCTGGAGTACCGCAGGAGCCAGTAGTGTTCCGTAGGGTCCTCTAGGGTTGAGTAAGTGCCCGCAGGAGTCTGTAGGAATCTGTGGGATTCTGTAAGGTTCTGGAGGGTTCTGCAGGGTTCCGTAGGGGCCCGTAGAGTTCCATAGTGGCTGGTAAAGTTCCCTAGGGCCCTGTACCGTTCCGTAACTGCCTGCAAGGGTCTTTAGGCTTCCGTAGGGGCTGGTAGGGTTCCATAAAGTTCCGTGGGTTCCTGCAGAGTTCTGCAAGTGCCCGCAAGGGCCTGTAGGGGCCCACAGTGTTTCTGCCAGGTTCCGTAGAGTTCCGTAGGGGCCATATTTTTCTGTAGTGGCTGGTAGTATTCCGTAGGGGTCTGTAGGTTTCCGTAGGCACCTACAGTGTTCTGTAGGAGCCCATAGGGTTTTAGTGAGGTTCCGTTGTGTTGCTAAGGGTCTTGTAGAGTGCTGTCGGGTCCTGGAGTATTCTGTAGGGTTCCAGAGGGCCTTGTAGGGTTCCGTCAAAATCTGAAGGGTTCCCTAGGGGCTCGTAGAATCCCGTAGATTTCCGTAGGGCCCTGTGGGGTTCTGTATGGACCTGTAGGGTTCCGTAGGGGCCTGCAGGGTTCCGCAAGTGCCCGTAGGTGTCTGTACGGGTCTGTAGGGGTCTGTAGGGTTCCGTAGGCACCTGCAGTGTTCTGTAGGAGCCCATAGGGTTTTAGTGAGGTTCCGTTGTGTTGCTAAGGGTCTTGTAGAGTGCTGTCGGGTCCTGGAGTATTCTGTAGGGTTCCAGAGGGGCTCGTAGGGTTCCGTCGAAATCTGAAGGGTTCCCTAGGGGCCCGTAGAGTCCCGTAGATTGCCGTAGGGGCCTGTAGGGTTGTGTAAGTGCCCGCAGGGGTTGGTAGGAGCTTGTAGGGTGCCATATGTTTCCGGAGGGTTGTGTAGGGTTCCGTAGGGGCCTGTGGTGTTCCCTAAGGGCCTGTAGAGTCTCGTACGGTTCCGTAGGGGCCTGTGGTGTTCCCTAGGGGCCTGTAGAGTCTCGTACAGTTCCGTAGGGTCCTGTAGGTTTCCATAAGCGCCCGCAGAGGTCTGAAGGGGCCCGTACTGTTCCGTAAGGATCCATAGGGTTCCGTAGAGCTTCGTAGGTTCCCTAGAAGCCTCTGGAGTACCGCAGGAGCCAGTAGTGTTCCGTAGGGTCCTCTAGGGTTGAGTAAGTGCCCGCAGGAGTCTGTAGGAATCCGTGGGATTCTGTAAGGTTCTGGAGGGTTCTGCAGGGTTCTGTAGGGGCCCGTAGAGTTCCGTAGTGGCTGGTAAAGTTCCCTAGGGCCCTGTACCGTTCCGTAACTGCCTGCAAGGGTCTTTAGGCTTCCGTAGGGGCTGGTAGGGTTCCATAAAGTTCCGTGGGTTCCTGCAGAGTTCTGCAAGTGCCCGCAAGGGCCTGTAGGGGCCCACAGTGTTTCTGCCAGGTTCCGTAGAGTTCCGTAGGGGCCATATTTTTCTGTAGTGGCTGGTAGTATTCCGTAGGGGTCTGTAGGTTTCCGTAGGCACCTACAGTGTTCTGTAGGAGCCCATAGGGTTTTAGTGAGGTTCCGTTGTGTTGCTAAGGGTCTTGTAGAGTGCTGTCGGGTCCTGGAGTATTCTGTAGGGTTCCAGAGGGCCTTGTAGGGTTCCGTCAAAATCTGAAGGGTTCCCTAGGGGCTCGTAGAATCCCGTAGATTTCCGTAGGGGCCTGTAGGGTTGTGTAAGTGCCCGCAGAAGTCTGTAGGAGTCTGTGGGATTCTCTAAGGTTCCGGAGGGTTCTGCAGGGTTCCGTAGGGACCCGTAGAGTTCCATAGTGGCTTGTAAAGTTCCGTAGGGCCCTGTGGGGTTCTGTCTGGACCTGTAGGGTTCCGTAGGGGCCTGCAGGGTTCCGCAAGTGCCCGTAGGTGTCTGTACGGGTCTGTAGGGGTCTGTAGGGTTCCGTAGGCACCTGCAGTGTTCTGTAGGAGCCCATAGGGTTTTAGTGAGGTTCCGTTGTGTTGCTAAGGGTCTTGTAGAGTGCTGTCGGGTCCTGGAGTATTCTGTAGGGTTCCAGAGGGGCTCGTAGGGTTCCGTCAAAATCTGAAGGGTTCCCTAGGGGCCCGTAGAGTCCCGTAGATTGCCGTAGGGGCCTGTAGGGTTGTGTAAGTGCCCGCAGGGGTTGGTAGGAGCTTGTAGGGTGCCATATGTTTCCGGAGGGTTGTGTAGGGTTCCGTAGGGGCCTGTGGTGTTCCCTAAGGGCCTGTAGAGTCTCGTACGGTTCCGTAGGGGCCTGTGGTGTTCCCTAGGGGCCTGTAGAGTCTCGTACAGTTCCGTAGGGTCCTGTAGGTTTCCATAAGCGCCCGCAGAGGTCTGAAGGGGCCCGTACTGTTCCGTGAGGATCCATAGGCTCCGTAGAGCTTCGTAGGTTCCCTAGAGGCCTCTGGAGTACCGCAGGAGCCAGTAGTGTTCTGTAGGGGCCCGTAGGGTTCCTTCCATAGGAGCTGGCAGTGTTAGGTAGGGGCCTGTAGGGTTGAGTAAGTGCCCGCAGAAGTCTGTAGGAGTCTGTGGGATTCTGTAAGGTTCCGGAGGGTTCTGCAGGGTTCCGTAGGGACCCGTAGAGTTCCGTAGTGGCTGGTAAAGTTCCCTAGGGCCCTGTGGGGTTCTGTATGGACCTGTAGGGTTCCGTAGGGGCCTGCAGGGTTCCGTAAGTGCCCGCAGGTGTCTGTAGGGTTCCATAGGGGTCTGTAGGGTTCCGTAGGCACCTGCAGTATTCTGTAGGAGCCCATAGGGTTTTAGTGAGGTTCCGTTGTGTTGCTAAGGGTCTTGTAGAGTGCTGTCGGGTCCTGGAGTATTCTGTAGGGTTCCAGAGGGCCTTGTAGGGTTCCGTCGAAATCTGAAGGGTTCCCTAGGGGCCCGTAGACTCCCGTAGATTTCCGTAGGGGCCTCTAGGGTTGTGTAAGTGCCCGCAGGGGTTGGTAGGAGCTTGTAGGGTGCCATATGTTTCCGGAGGGTTGTGTAGGGTTCCGTTGGGGCCTGTGGTGTTCCCTAAGGGCCTGTAGAGTCTCGTACGGTTCCGGAGGGGCCTGTGGTGTTCCCTAGGGGCCTGTAGAGTCTCGTACGGTTCCGTAGGGGCCTGTGGTGTTCCCTAGGGGCCTGTAGAGTCTCGTACAGTTCCGTAGGGTCCTGTAGGTTTCCATAAGCGCCCGCAGAGGTCTGAAGGGGCCCGTACTGTTCCGTAAGGATCCATAGGGTTCCGTAGAGCTTCGTAGGTTCCCTAGAGGCCTCTGGAGTACCGCAGGAGCCAGTAGTGTTCCGTAGGGTCCTCTAGGGTTGAGTAAGTGCCCGCAGGAGTCTGTAGGAATCTGTGGGATTCTGTAAGGTTCTGGAGGGTTCTGCAGGGTTCCGTAGGGGCCCGTAGAGTTCCATAGTGGCTGGTAAAGTTCCCTAGGGCCCTGTACCGTTCCGTAACTGCCTGCAAGGGTCTTTAGGCTTCCGTAGGGGCTGGTAGGGTTCCATAAAGTTCCGTGGGTTCCTGCAGAGTTCTGCAAGTGCCCGCAAGGGCCTGTAGGGGCCCACAGTGTTTCTGCCAGGTTCCGTAGAGTTCCGTAGGGGCCATATTTTTCTGTAGTGGCTGGTAGTATTCCGTAGGGGTCTGTAGGTTTCCGTAGGCACCTACAGTGTTCTGTAGGAGCCCATAGGGTTTTAGTGAGGTTCCGTTGTGTTGCTAAGGGTCTTGTAGAGTGCTGTCGGGTCCTGGAGTATTCTGTAGGGTTCCAGAGGGGCTCGTAGGGTTCCGTCAAAATCTGTAGGCTTCCCTAGGGGCCCATAGAGTCCCATAGATTGCCATAGGGACCTGTAGGGTTGTGTAAGTGCTCGCAGGGGTTGGTAGGAGCTTGTAGGGTGCCATATGTTTCCGGAGGGTTGTGTAGGGTTCCGTAGGGGCCTGTGGTGTTCCCTAAGGGCCTGTAGAGTCTCGTACGGTTCCGTAGGGGCCTGTGGTGTTCCCTAGGGGCCTGTAGAGTCTCATACAGTTCCGTAGGGTCCTGTAGGTTTCCATAAGCGCCCGCAGAGGTCTGAAGGGGCCCGTACTGTTCCGTGAGGATCCATAGGGCTCCGTAGAGCTTCGTAGGTTCCCTAGAGGCCTCTGGAGTACCGCAGGAGCCAGTAGTGTTCCGTAGGGTCCTCTAGGGTTGAGTAAGTGCCCGCAGGAGTCTGTAGGAATCCGTGGGATTCTGTAAGGTTCTGGAGGGTTCTGCAGGGTTCCGTAGGGGCCCGTAGAGTTCCATAGTGGCTGGTAAAGTTCCCTAGGGCCCTGTACCGTTCCGTAACTGCCTGCAAGGGTCTTTAGGCTTCCGTAGGGGCTGGTAGGGTTCCATAAAGTTCCGTGGGTTCCTGCAGAGTTCTGCAAGTGCCCGCAAGGGCCTGTAGGGGCCCACAGTGTTTCTGCCAGGTTCCGTAGAGTTCCGTAGGGGCCATATTTTTCTGTAGTGGCTGGTAGTATTCCGTAGGGGTCTGTAGGTTTCCGTAGGCACCTACAGTGTTCTGTAGGAGCCCATAGGGTTTTAGTGAGGTTCCGTTGTGTTGCTAAGGGTCTTGTAGAGTGCTGTCGGGTCCTGGAGTATTCTGTAGGGTTCCAGAGGGCCTTGTAGGGTTCCGTCAAAATCTGAAGGGTTCCCTAGGGGCTCGTAGAATCCCGTAGATTTCCGTAGGGGCCTGTAGGGTTGTGTAAGTGCCCGCAGAAGTCTGTAGGAGTCTGTGGGATTCTGTAAGGTTCCGGAGGGTTCTGCAGGGTTCCGTAGGGACCCGTAGAGTTCCATAGTGGCTTGTAAAGTTCCGTAGGGCCCTGTGGGGTTCTGTATGGACCTGTAGGGTTCCGTAGGGGCCTGCAGGGTTCCGCAAGTGCCCGTAGGTGTCTGTACGGGTCTGTAGGGGTCTGTAGGGTTCCGTAGGCACCTGCAGTGTTCTGTAGGAGCCCATAGGGTTTTAGTGAGGTTCCGTTGTGTTGCTAAGGGTCTTGTAGAGTGCTGTCGGGTCCTGGAGTATTCTGTAGGGTTCCAGAGGGGCTGGTAGGGTTCCGTCGAAATCTGAAGGGTTCCCTAGGGGCCCGTAGAGTCCCGTAGATTGCCGTAGGGGCCTGTAGGGTTGTGTAAGTGCCCGCAGGGGTTGGTAGGAGCTTGTAGGGTGCCATATGTTTCCGGAGGGTTGTGTAGGGTTCCGTAGGGGCCTGTGGTGTTCCCTAAGGGCCTGTAGAGTCTCGTACGGTTCCGTAGGGGCCTGTGGTGTTCCCTAGGGGCCTGTAGAGTCTCGTACAGTTCCGTAGGGTCCTGTAGGTTTCCATAAGCGCCCGCAGAGGTCTGAAGGGGCCCGTACTGTTCCGTAAGGATCCATAGGGTTCCGTAGAGCTTCGTAGGTTCCCTAGAGGCCTCTGGAGTACCGCAGGAGCCAGTAGTGTTCTGTAGGGGCCCGTAGGGTTCCTTCCATAGGGGCTGGCAGTGTTCCGTAGGGGCCTGTAGGGTTGTGTAAGTGCCCGCAGGAGTCTGTAGGAGTCTGTGGGATTCTGTAAGGTTCCGGAGGGTTCTGCAGGGTTCCGTAGGGACCCGTAGAGTTCCGTAGTGGCTGGTAAAGTTCCCTAGGGCCCTGTGGGGTTCTGTATGGACCTGTAGGGTTCCGTAGGGGCCTGCATGGTTCCGTAAGTGCCCGCAGGTGTCTGTAGGGTTCGGTAGGGGCCTGCAGGGTTCCGTAAGTGCCCGCAGGTGTCTGTAGGGTTTCGTAGGGGTCTGTAGGTTTCCGTAGGCACCTGCAGTATTCTGTAGGAGCCCATAGGGTTTTAGTGAGGTTCCGTTGTGTTGCTAAGGGTCTTGTAGAGTGCTGTCGGGTCCTGGAGTATTCTGTAGGGTTCCAGAGGGCCTTGTAGGGTTCCGTCGAAATCTGAAGGGTTCCCTAGGGGCCCGTAGACTCCCGTAGATTTCCGTAGGGGCCTCTAGGGTTGTGTAAGTGCCCGCAGGGGTTGGTAGGAGCTTGTAGGGTGCCATATGTTTCCGGAGGGTTCCGTAGGGTTCCGTAGGGGCCTGTGGTGTTCCCTAGGGGCCTGTAGAGTCTCGTACAGTTCCGTAGGGTCCTGTAGGTTTCCATAAGCGCCCGCAGAGGTCTGAAGGGGCCCGTACTGTTCCGTGAGGATCCATAGGCTCCGTAGAGCTTCGTAGGTTCCCTAGAGGCCTCTGGAGTACCGCAGGAGCCAGTAGTGTTCTGTAGGGGCCCGTAGGGTTCCTTCCATAGGAGCTGGCAGTGTTAGGTAGGGGCCTGTAGGGTTGAGTAAGTGCCCGCAGAAGTCTGTAGGAGTCTGTGGGATTCTGTAAGGTTCCGGAGGGTTCTGCAGGGTTCCGTAGGGACCCGTAGAGTTCCGTAGTGGCTGGTAAAGTTCCCTAGGGCCCTGTGGGGTTCTGTATGGACCTGTAGGGTTCCGTAGGGGCCTGCAGGGTTCCGTAAGTGCCCGCAGGTGTCTGTAGGGTTCCATAGGGGTCTGTAGGGTTCCGTAGGCACCTGCAGTATTCTGTAGGAGCCCATAGGGTTTTAGTGAGGTTCCGTTGTGTTGCTAAGGGTCTTGTAGAGTGCTGTCGGGTCCTGGAGTATTCTGTAGGGTTCCAGAGGGCCTTGTAGGGTTCCGTCGAAATCTGAAGGGTTCCCTAGGGGCCCGTAGACTCCCGTAGATTTCCGTAGGGGCCTCTAGGGTTGTGTAAGTGCCCGCAGGGGTTGGTAGGAGCTTGTAGGGTGCCATATGTTTCCGGAGGGTTGTGTAGGGTTCCGTTGGGGCCTGTGGTGTTCCCTAAGGGCCTGTAGAGTCTCGTACGGTTCCGTAGGGGCCTGTGGTGTTCCCTAGGGGCCTGTAGAGTCTCGTACAGTTCTGTAGGGTCCTGTAGGTTTCCATAAGCGCCCGCAGAGGTCTGAAGGGGCCCGTACTGTTCCGTGAGGATCCATAGGGCTCCGTAGAGCTTCGTAGGTTCCCTAGAGGCCTCTGGAGTACCGCAGGAGCCAGTAGTGTTCTGTAGGGGCCCGTAGGGTTCCTTCCATAGGGGCTGGCAGTGTTCCGTAGGGGCCTGTAGGGTTGTGTAAGTGCCCGCAGGAGTCTGTAGGAGTCTGTGGGATTCTGTAAGGTTCCGGAGGGTTCTGCAGGGTTCCGTAGGGACCCGTAGAGTTCCGTAGTGGCTGGTAAAGTTCCCTAGGGCCCTGTGGGGTTCTGTATGGACCTGTAGGGTTCCGTAGGGGCCTGCATGGTTCCGTAAGTGCCCGCAGGTGTCTGTAGGGTTCGGTAGGGGCCTGCAGGGTTCCGTAAGTGCCCGCAGGTGTCTGTAGGGTTTCGTAGGGGTCTGTAGGTTTCCGTAGGCACCTGCAGTATTCTGTAGGAGCCCATAGGGTTTTAGTGAGGTTCCGTTGTGTTGCTAAGGGTCTTGTAGAGTGCTGTCGGGTCCTGGAGTATTCTGTAGGGTTCCAGAGGGCCTTGTAGGGTTCCGTCGAAATCTGAAGGGTTCCCTAGGGGCCCGTAGACTCCCGTAGATTTCCGTAGGGGCCTCTAGGGTTGTGTAAGTGCCCGCAGGGGTTGGTAGGAGCTTGTAGGGTGCCATATGTTTCCGGAGGGTTCCGTAGGGTTCCGTAGGGGCCTGTGGTGTTCCCTAGGGGCCTGTAGAGTCTCGTACAGTTCCGTAGGGTCCTGTAGGTTTCCATAAGCGCCCGCAGAGGTCTGAAGGGGCCCGTACTGTT
Organism: Numenius arquata; assembly: GCF_964106895.1. NCBI lineage: Eukaryota > Metazoa > Chordata > Aves > Charadriiformes > Scolopacidae > Numenius > Numenius arquata. The sequence continues at coordinate 89,935 of NW_027415685.1, forward strand.
CCGTGAGGATCCATAGGCTCCGTAGAGCTTCGTAGGTTCCCTAGAGGCCTCTGGAGTACCGCAGGAGCCAGTAGTGTTCTGTAGGGGCCCGTAGGGTTCCTTCCATAGGAGCTGGCAGTGTTAGGTAGGGGCCTGTAGGGTTGAGTAAGTGCCCGCAGAAGTCTGTAGGAGTCTGTGGGATTCTGTAAGGTTCCGGAGGGTTCTGCAGGGTTCCGTAGGGACCCGTAGAGTTCCGTAGTGGCTGGTAAAGTTCCCTAGGGCCCTGTGGGGTTCTGTATGGACCTGTAGGGTTCCGTAGGGGCCTGCAGGGTTCCGTAAGTGCCCGCAGGTGTCTGTAGGGTTCCGTAGGGGTCTGTAGGGTTCCGTAGGCACCTGCAGTATTCTGTAGGAGCCCATAGGGTTTTAGTGAGGTTCCGTTGTGTTGCTAAGGGTCTTGTAGAGTGCTGTCGGGTCCTGGAGTATTCTGTAGGGTTCCAGAGGGCCTTGTAGGGTTCCGTCGAAATCTGAAGGGTTCCCTAGGGGCCCGTAGACTCCCGTAGATTTCCGTAGGGGCCTCTAGGGTTGTGTAAGTGCCCGCAGGGGTTGGTAGGAGCTTGTAGGGTGCCATATGTTTCCGGAGGGTTGTGTAGGGTTCCGTTGGGGCCTGTGGTGTTCCCTAAGGGCCTGTAGAGTCTCGTACGGTTCCGTAGGGGCCTGTGGTGTTCCCTAGGGGCCTGTAGAGTCTCGTACAGTTCTGTAGGGTCCTGTAGGTTTCCATAAGCGCCCGCAGAGGTCTGAAGGGGCCCGTACTGTTCCGTGAGGATCCATAGGGCTCCGTAGAGCTTCGTAGGTTCCCTAGAGGCCTCTGGAGTACCGCAGGAGCCAGTAGTGTTCTGTAGGGGCCCGTAGGGTTCCTTCCATAGGGGCTGGCAGTGTTCCGTAGGGGCCTGTAGGGTTGTGTAAGTGCCCGCAGGAGTCTGTAGGAGTCTGTGGGATTCTGTAAGGTTCCGGAGGGTTCTGCAGGGTTCCGTAGGGACCCGTAGAGTTCCGTAGTGGCTGGTAAAGTTCCGTAGGGCCCTGTGGGGTTCTGTATGGACCTGTAGGGTTCCGTAGGGGCCTGCAGGGTTCCGTAAGTGCCCGCAGGTGTCTGTAGGGTTCCGTAGGGGCCTGCAGGGTTCCGTAAGTGCCCGCAGGTGTCTGTAGGGTTTCGTAGGGGTCTGTACGTTTCCGTAGGCACCTGCAGTATTCTGTAGGAGCCCATAGGGTTTTAGTGAGGTTCCGTTGTGTTGCTAAGGGTCTTGTAGAGTGCTGTCGGGTCCTGGAGTATTCTGTAGGGTTCCAGAGGGCCTTGTAGGGTTCCGTCAAAATCTGAAGGGTTCCCTAGGGGCTCGTAGAATCCCGTAGATTTCCGTAAGGGCCTCTAGGGTTGTGTAAGTGCCCGCAGGGGTTGGTACGAGCTTGTAGGGTGCCATATGTTTCCGGAGGGTTGTGTAGGGTTCCGTTGGGGCCTGTGGTGTTCCCTAGGGGCCTGTAGAGTCTCGTACAGTTCCGTAGGGTCCTGTAGGTTTCCATAAGCGCCCGCAGAGGTCTGAAGGGGCCCGTACTGTTCCATAAGGATCCATAGGGTTCCGTAGAGCTTCGTAGGTTCCCTAGAGGCCTCTGGAGTACCGCAGGAGCCAGTAGTGTTCCGTAGGGTCCTCTAGGGTTGAGTAAGTGCCCGCAGGAGTCTGTAGGAATCCGTGGGATTCTGTAAGGTTCTGGAGGGTTCTGCAGGGTTCCGTAGGGACCCGTAGAGTTCCATAGTGGCTGGTAAAGTTCCGTAGGGCCCTGTGGGGTTCTGTATGGACCTGTAGGGTTCCGTAGGGGCCTGCAGGGTTCCGTAAGTGCCCGTAGGTGTCTGTACGGGTCTGTAGGGGTCTGTAGGGTTCCGTAGGCACCTGCAGTGTTCTGTAGGAGCCCATAGGGTTTTAGTGAGGTTCCGTTGTGTTGCTAAGGGTCTTGTAGAGTGCTGTCGGGTCCTGGAGTATTCTGTAGGGGTCCAGAGGGGCTCGTAGGGTTCCATCGAAATCTATAGGGTTCCCTAGGGGCCCATAGAGTCCCGTAGATTTCCGTAGGGACCTGTAGGGTTGTGTAAGTGCCCGCAGAAGTCTGTAGGAGTCTGTGGGATTCTGTAAGGTTCCGGAGGGTTCTGCAGGGTTCCGTAGGGACCCGTAGAGTTCCATAATGGCTGGTAAAGTTCCCTAGGGCCCTGTACCGTTCCGTAACTGCCTGCAAGGGTCTTTAGGCTTCCGTAGGGGCTGGTAGGGTTCCATAAAGTTCCGTGGGTTCCTGCAGAGTTCTGCAAGTGCCCGCAAGGGCCTGTAGGGGCCCACAGTGTTTCTGCCAGGTTCCGTAGAGTTCCGTAGGGGCCATATTTTTCTGTAGTGGCTGGTAGTATTCCGTAGGGGTCTGTAGGTTTCCGTAGGCACCTACAGTGTTCTGTAGGAGCCCATAGGGTTTTAGTGAGGTTCCGTTGTGTTGCTAAGGGTCTTGTAGAGTGCTGTCGGGTCCTGGAGTATTCTGTAGGGTTCCAGAGGGGCTCGTAGGGTTCCGTCAAAATCTGTAGGCTTCCCTAGGGGCCCATAGAGTCCCATAGATTGCCATAGGGACCTGTAGGGTTGTGTAAGTGCTCGCAGGGGTTGGTAGGAGCTTGTAGGGTGCCATATGTTTCCGGAGGGTTGTGTAGGGTTCCGTAGGGGCCTGTGGTGTTCCCTAAGGGCCTGTAGAGTCTCGTACGGTTCCGTAGGGGCCTGTGGTGTTCCCTAGGGGCCTGTAGAGTCTCATACAGTTCCGTAGGGTCCTGTAGGTTTCCATAAGTGCCCGCAGAGGTCTGAAGGGGCCCGTACTGTTCCGTGAGGATCCATAGGGCTCCGTAGAGCTTCGTAGGTTCCCTAGAGGCCTCTGGAGTACCGCAGGAGCCAGTAGTGTTCTGTAGGGGCCCGTAGGGTTCCTTCCATAGGAGCTGGCAGTGTTAGGTAGGGGCCTGTAGGGTTGAGTAAGTGCCCGCAGAAGTCTGTAGGAGTCTGTGGGATTCTGTAAGGTTCCGGAGGGTTCTGCAGGGTTCCGTAGGGACCCGTAGAGTTCCGTAGTGGCTGGTAAAGTTCCCTAGGGCCCTGTGGGGTTCTGTATGGACCTGTAGGGTTCCGTAGGGGCCTGCAGGGTTCCGTAAGTGCCCGCAGGTGTCTGTAGGGTTCCATAGGGGTCTGTAGGGTTCCGTAGGCACCTGCAGTATTCTGTAGGAGCCCATAGGGTTTTAGTGAGGTTCCGTTGTGTTGCTAAGGGTCTTGTAGAGTGCTGTCGGGTCCTGGAGTATTCTGTAGGGTTCCAGAGGGCCTTGTAGGGTTCCGTCGAAATCTGAAGGGTTCCCTAGGGGCCCGTAGACTCCCGTAGATTTCCGTAGGGGCCTCTAGGGTTGTGTAAGTGCCCGCAGGGGTTGGTAGGAGCTTGTAGGGTGCCATATGTTTCCGGAGGGTTGTGTAGGGTTCCGTTGGGGCCTGTGGTGTTCCCTAAGGGCCTGTAGAGTCTCGTACGGTTCCGGAGGGGCCTGTGGTGTTCCCTAGGGGCCTGTAGAGTCTCGTACAGTTCTGTAGGGTCCTGTAGGTTTCCATAAGCGCCCGCAGAGGTCTGAAGGGGCCCGTACTGTTCCGTGAGGATCCATAGGGCTCCGTAGAGCTTCGTAGGTTCCCTAGAGGCCTCTGGAGTACCGCAGGAGCCAGTAGTGTTCTGTAGGGGCCCGTAGGGTTCCTTCCATAGGGGCTGGCAGTGTTCCGTAGGGGCCTGTAGGGTTGTGTAAGTGCCCGCAGGAGTCTGTAGGAGTCTGTGGGATTCTGTAAGGTTCCGGAGGGTTCTGCAGGGTTCCGTAGGGACCCGTAGAGTTCCGTAGTGGCTGGTAAAGTTCCGTAGGGCCCTGTGGGGTTCTGTATGGACCTGTAGGGTTCCGTAGGGGCCTGCAGGGTTCCGTAAGTGCCCGCAGGTGTCTGTAGGGTTCCGTAGGGGCCTGCAGGGTTCCGTAAGTGCCCGCAGGTGTCTGTAGGGTTTCGTAGGGGTCTGTACGTTTCCGTAGGCACCTGCAGTATTCTGTAGGAGCCCATAGGGTTTTAGTGAGGTTCCGTTGTGTTGCTAAGGGTCTTGTAGAGTGCTGTCGGGTCCTGGAGTATTCTGTAGGGTTCCAGAGGGCCTTGTAGGGTTCCGTCAAAATCTGAAGGGTTCCCTAGGGGCTCGTAGAATCCCGTAGATTTCCGTAAGGGCCTCTAGGGTTGTGTAAGTGCCCGCAGGGGTTGGTAGGAGCTTGTAGGGTGCCATATGTTTCCGGAGGGTTCCGTAGGGTTCCGTAGGGGCCTGTGGTGTTCCCTAGGGGCCTGTAGAGTCTCGTACAGTTCCGTAGGGTCCTGTAGGTTTCCATAAGCGCCCGCAGAGGTCTGAAGGGGCCCGTACTGTTCCGTGAGGATCCATAGGCTCCGTAGAGCTTCGTAGGTTCCCTAGAGGCCTCTGGAGTACCGCAGGAGCCAGTAGTGTTCTGTAGGGGCCCGTAGGGTTCCTTCCATAGGAGCTGGCAGTGTTAGGTAGGGGCCTGTAGGGTTGAGTAAGTGCCCGCAGAAGTCTGTAGGAGTCTGTGGGATTCTGTAAGGTTCCGGAGGGTTCTGCAGGGTTCCGTAGGGACCCGTAGAGTTCCGTAGTGGCTGGTAAAGTTCCCTAGGGCCCTGTGGGGTTCTGTATGGACCTGTAGGGTTCCGTAGGGGCCTGCAGGGTTCCGTAAGTGCCCGCAGGTGTCTGTAGGGTTCCATAGGGGTCTGTAGGGTTCCGTAGGCACCTGCAGTATTCTGTAGGAGCCCATAGGGTTTTAGTGAGGTTCCGTTGTGTTGCTAAGGGTCTTGTAGAGTGCTGTCGGGTCCTGGAGTATTCTGTAGGGTTCCAGAGGGCCTTGTAGGGTTCCGTCGAAATCTGAAGGGTTCCCTAGGGGCCCGTAGACTCCCGTAGATTTCCGTAGGGGCCTCTAGGGTTGTGTAAGTGCCCGCAGGGGTTGGTAGGAGCTTGTAGGGTGCCATATGTTTCCGGAGGGTTGTGTAGGGTTCCGTTGGGGCCTGTGGTGTTCCCTAAGGGCCTGTAGAGTCTCGTACGGTTCCGGAGGGGCCTGTGGTGTTCCCTAGGGGCCTGTAGAGTCTCGTACAGTTCTGTAGGGTCCTGTAGGTTTCCATAAGCGCCCGCAGAGGTCTGAAGGGGCCCGTACTGTTCCGTGAGGATCCATAGGGCTCCGTAGAGCTTCGTAGGTTCCCTAGAGGCCTCTGGAGTACCGCAGGAGCCAGTAGTGTTCTGTAGGGGCCCGTAGGGTTCCTTCCATAGGGGCTGGCAGTGTTCCGTAGGGGCCTGTAGGGTTGTGTAAGTGCCCGCAGGAGTCTGTAGGAGTCTGTGGGATTCTGTAAGGTTCCGGAGGGTTCTGCAGGGTTCCGTAGGGACCCGTAGAGTTCCGTAGTGGCTGGTAAAGTTCCCTAGGGCCCTGTGGGGTTCTGTATGGACCTGTAGGGTTCCGTAGGGGCCTGCATGGTTCCGTAAGTGCCCGCAGGTGTCTGTAGGGTTCGGTAGGGGCCTGCAGGGTTCCGTAAGTGCCCGCAGGTGTCTGTAGGGTTTCGTAGGGGTCTGTAGGTTTCCGTAGGCACCTGCAGTATTCTGTAGGAGCCCATAGGGTTTTAGTGAGGTTCCGTTGTGTTGCTAAGGGTCTTGTAGAGTGCTGTCGGGTCCTGGAGTATTCTGTAGGGTTCCAGAGGGCCTTGTAGGGTTCCGTCGAAATCTGAAGGGTTCCCTAGGGGCCCGTAGACTCCCGTAGATTTCCGTAGGGGCCTCTAGGGTTGTGTAAGTGCCCGCAGGGGTTGGTAGGAGCTTGTAGGGTGCCATATGTTTCCGGAGGGTTCCGTAGGGTTCCGTAGGGGCCTGTGGTGTTCCCTAGGGGCCTGTAGAGTCTCGTACAGTTCCGTAGGGTCCTGTAGGTTTCCATAAGCGCCCGCAGAGGTCTGAAGGGGCCCGTACTGTTCCGTGAGGATCCATAGGCTCCGTAGAGCTTCGTAGGTTCCCTAGAGGCCTCTGGAGTACCGCAGGAGCCAGTAGTGTTCTGTAGGGGCCCGTAGGGTTCCTTCCATAGGAGCTGGCAGTGTTAGGTAGGGGCCTGTAGGGTTGAGTAAGTGCCCGCAGAAGTCTGTAGGAGTCTGTGGGATTCTGTAAGGTTCCGGAGGGTTCTGCAGGGTTCCGTAGGGACCCGTAGAGTTCCGTAGTGGCTGGTAAAGTTCCCTAGGGCCCTGTGGGGTTCTGTATGGACCTGTAGGGTTCCGTAGGGGCCTGCAGGGTTCCGTAAGTGCCCGCAGGTGTCTGTAGGGTTCCATAGGGGTCTGTAGGGTTCCGTAGGCACCTGCAGTATTCTGTAGGAGCCCATAGGGTTTTAGTGAGGTTCCGTTGTGTTGCTAAGGGTCTTGTAGAGTGCTGTCGGGTCCTGGAGTATTCTGTAGGGTTCCAGAGGGCCTTGTAGGGTTCCGTCGAAATCTGAAGGGTTCCCTAGGGGCCCGTAGACTCCCGTAGATTTCCGTAGGGGCCTCTAGGGTTGTGTAAGTGCCCGCAGGGGTTGGTAGGAGCTTGTAGGGTGCCATATGTTTCCGGAGGGTTGTGTAGGGTTCCGTTGGGGCCTGTGGTGTTCCCTAAGGGCCTGTAGAGTCTCGTACGGTTCCGTAGGGGCCTGTGGTGTTCCCTAGGGGCCTGTAGAGTCTCGTACAGTTCTGTAGGGTCCTGTAGGTTTCCATAAGCGCCCGCAGAGGTCTGAAGGGGCCCGTACTGTTCCGTGAGGATCCATAGGGCTCCGTAGAGCTTCGTAGGTTCCCTAGAGGCCTCTGGAGTACCGCAGGAGCCAGTAGTGTTCTGTAGGGGCCCGTAGGGTTCCTTCCATAGGGGCTGGCAGTGTTCCGTAGGGGCCTGTAGGGTTGTGTAAGTGCCCGCAGGAGTCTGTAGGAGTCTGTGGGATTCTGTAAGGTTCCGGAGGGTTCTGCAGGGTTCCGTAGGGACCCGTAGAGTTCCGTAGTGGCTGGTAAAGTTCCGTAGGGCCCTGTGGGGTTCTGTATGGACCTGTAGGGTTCCGTAGGGGCCTGCAGGGTTCCGTAAGTGCCCGCAGGTGTCTGTAGGGTTCCGTAGGGGCCTGCAGGGTTCCGTAAGTGCCCGCAGGTGTCTGTAGGGTTTCGTAGGGGTCTGTACGTTTCCGTAGGCACCTGCAGTATTCTGTAGGAGCCCATAGGGTTTTAGTGAGGTTCCGTTGTGTTGCTAAGGGTCTTGTAGAGTGCTGTCGGGTCCTGGAGTATTCTGTAGGGTTCCAGAGGGCCTTGTAGGGTTCCGTCAAAATCTGAAGGGTTCCCTAGGGGCTCGTAGAATCCCGTAGATTTCCGTAAGGGCCTCTAGGGTTGTGTAAGTGCCCGCAGGGGTTGGTAGGAGCTTGTAGGGTGCCATATGTTTCCGGAGGGTTGTGTAGGGTTCCGTTGGGGCCTGTGGTGTTCCCTAGGGGCCTGTAGAGTCTCGTACAGTTCCGTAGGGTCCTGTAGGTTTCCATAAGCGCCCGCAGAGGTCTGAAGGGGCCCGTACTGTTCCGTAAGGATCCATAGGGTTCCGTAGAGCTTCGTAGGTTCCCTAGAGGCCTCTGGAGTACCGCAGGAGCCAGTAGTGTTCCGTAGGGTCCTCTAGGGTTGAGTAAGTGCCCGCAGGAGTCTGTAGGAATCCGTGGGATTCTGTAAGGTTCTGGAGGGTTCTGCAGGGTTCCGTAGGGGCCCGTAGAGTTGTGTAAGTGCCGCAGAAGTCTGTAGGAGTCTGTGGGATTCTGTAAGGTTCCGGAGGGTTCTGCAGGGTTCCGTAGGGACCCGTAGAGTTCCATAGTGGCTGGTAAAGTTCCGTAGGGCCCTGTGGGGTTCTGTATGGACCTGTAGGGTTCCGTAGGGGCCTGCAGGGTTCCGTAAGTGCCCGTAGGTGTCTGTACGGGTCTGTAGGGGTCTGTAGGGTTCCGTAGGCACCTGCAGTGTTCTGTAGGAGCCCATAGGGTTTTAGTGAGGTTCCGTTGTGTTGCTAAGGGTCTTGTAGAGTGCTGTCGGGTCCTGGAGTATTCTGTAGGGGTCCAGAGGGGCTCGTAGGGTTCCATCGAAATCTATAGGGTTCCCTAGGGGCCCATAGAGTCCCGTAGATTTCCGTAGGGACCTGTAGGGTTGTGTAAGTGCCCGCAGAAGTCTGTAGGAGTCTGTGGGATTCTGTAAGGTTCCGGAGGGTTCTGCAGGGTTCCGTAGGGACCCGTAGAGTTCCATAATGGCTGGTAAAGTTCCCTAGGGCCCTGTACCGTTCCGTAACTGCCTGCAAGGGTCTTTAGGCTTCCGTAGGGGCTGGTAGGGTTCCATAAAGTTCCGTGGGTTCCTGTAGAGTTCTGCAAGTGCCCGCAAGGGCCTGTAGGGGCCCACAGTGTTTCTGCCAGGTTCCGTAGAGTTCCGTAGGGGCCATATTTTTCTGTAGTGGCTGGTAGTATTCCGTAGGGGTCTGTAGGTTTCCGTAGGCACCTACAGTGTTCTGTAGGAGCCCATAGGGTTTTAGTGAGGTTCCGTTGTGTTGCTAAGGGTCTTGTAGAGTGCTGTCGGGTCCTGGAGTATTCTGTAGGGTTCCAGAGGGGCTCGTAGGGTTCCGTCAAAATCTGTAGGCTTCCCTAGGGGCCCATAGAGTCCCATAGATTGCCGTAGGGGCCTGTAGGGTTGTGTAAGTGCCCGCAGGGGTTGGTAGGAGCTTGTAGGGTGCCATATGTTTCCGGAGGGTTGTGTAGGGTTCCGTAGGGGCCTGTGGTGTTCCCTAAGGGCCTGTAGAGTCTCGTACGGTTCCGTAGGGGCCTGTGGTGTTCCCTAGGGGCCTGTAGAGTCTCGTACAGTTCTGTAGGGTCCTGTAGGTTTCCATAAGCGCCCGCAGAGGTCTGAAGGGGCCCGTACTGTTCCGTGAGGATCCATAGGGCTCCGTAGAGCTTCGTAGGTTCCCTAGAGGCCTCTGGAGTACCGCAGGAGCCAGTAGTGTTCTGTAGGGGCCCGTAGGGTTCCTTCCATAGGGGCTGGCAGTGTTCCGTAGGGGCCTGTAGGGTTGTGTAAGTGCCCGCAGGAGTCTGTAGGAGTCTGTGGGATTCTGTAAGGTTCCGGAGGGTTCTGCAGGGTTCCGTAGGGACCCGTAGAGTTCCGTAGTGGCTGGTAAAGTTCCCTAGGGCCCTGTGGGGTTCTGTATGGACCTGTAGGGTTCCGTAGGGGCCTGCAGGGTTCCGTAAGTGCCCGCAGGTGTCTGTAGGGTTCCATAGGGGTCTGTAGGGTTCCGTAGGCACCTGCAGTATTCTGTAGGAGCCCATAGGGTTTTAGTGAGGTTCCGTTGTGTTGCTAAGGGTCTTGTAGAGTGCTGTCGGGTCCTGGAGTATTCTGTAGGGTTCCAGAGGGCCTTGTAGGGTTCCGTCGAAATCTGAAGGGTTCCCTAGGGGCCCGTAGACTCCCGTAGATTTCCGTAGGGGCCTCTAGGGTTGTGTAAGTGCCCGCAGGGGTTGGTAGGAGCTTGTAGGGTGCCATATGTTTCCGGAGGGTTGTGTAGGGTTCCGTTGGGGCCTGTGGTGTTCCCTAGGGGCCTGTAGAGTCTCGTACGGTTCCGTAGGGGCCTGTGGTGTTCCCTAAGGGCCTGTAGAGTCTCGTACAGTTCTGTAGGGTCCTGTAGGTTTCCATAAGCGCCCGCAGAGGTCTGAAGGGGCCCGTACTGTTCCGTGAGGATCCATAGGGCTCCGTAGAGCTTCGTAGGTTCCCTAGAGGCCTCTGGAGTACCGCAGGAGCCAGTAGTGTTCTGTAGGGGCCCGTAGGGTTCCTTCCATAGGGGCTGGCAGTGTTCCGTAGGGGCCTGTAGGGTTGTGTAAGTGCCCGCAGGAGTCTGTAGGAGTCTGTGGGATTCTGTAAGGTTCCGGAGGGTTCTGCAGGGTTCCGTAGGGACCCGTAGAGTTCCGTAGTGGCTGGTAAAGTTCCGTAGGGCCCTGTGGGGTTCTGTATGGACCTGTAGGGTTCCGTAGGGGCCTGCAGGGTTCCGTAAGTGCCCGCAGGTGTCTGTAGGGTTCCGTAGGGGCCTGCAGGGTTCCGTAAGTGCCCGCAGGTGTCTGTAGGGTTTCGTAGGGGTCTGTACGTTTCCGTAGGCACCTGCAGTATTCTGTAGGAGCCCATAGGGTTTTAGTGAGGTTCCGTTGTGTTGCTAAGGGTCTTGTAGAGTGCTGTCGGGTCCTGGAGTATTCTGTAGGGTTCCAGAGGGCCTTGTAGGGTTCCGTCAAAATCTGAAGGGTTCCCTAGGGGCTCGTAGAATCCCGTAGATTTCCGTAAGGGCCTCTAGGGTTGTGTAAGTGCCCGCAGGGGTTGGTAGGAGCTTGTAGGGTGCCATATGTTTCCGGAGGGTTGTGTAGGGTTCCGTTGGGGCCTGTGGTGTTCCCTAGGGGCCTGTAGAGTCTCGTACAGTTCCGTAGGGTCCTGTAGGTTTCCATAAGCGCCCGCAGAGGTCTGAAGGGGCCCGTACTGTTCCGTAAGGATCCATAGGGTTCCGTAGAGCTTCGTAGGTTCCCTAGAGGCCTCTGGAGTACCGCAGGAGCCAGTAGTGTTCCGTAGGGTCCTCTAGGGTTGAGTAAGTGCCCGCAGGAGTCTGTAGGAATCCGTGGGATTCTGTAAGGTTCTGGAGGGTTCTGCAGGGTTCCGTAGGGGCCCGTAGAGTTGTGTAAGTGCCGCAGAAGTCTGTAGGAGTCTGTGGGATTCTGTAAGGTTCCGGAGGGTTCTGCAGGGTTCCGTAGGGACCCGTAGAGTTCCATAGTGGCTGGTAAAGTTCCGTAGGGCCCTGTGGGGTTCTGTATGGACCTGTAGGGTTCCGTAGGGGCCTGCAGGGTTCCGTAAGTGCCCGTAGGTGTCTGTACGGGTCTGTAGGGGTCTGTAGGGTTCCGTAGGCACCTGCAGTGTTCTGTAGGAGCCCATAGGGTTTTAGTGAGGTTCCGTTGTGTTGCTAAGGGTCTTGTAGAGTGCTGTCGGGTCCTGGAGTATTCTGTAGGGTTCCAGAGGGGCTCGTAGGGTTCCGTCAAAATCTGTAGGCTTCCCTAGGGGCCCATAGAGTCCCATAGATTGCCATAGGGACCTGTAGGGTTGTGTAAGTGCTCGCAGGGGTTGGTAGGAGCTTGTAGGGTGCCATATGTTTCCGGAGGGTTGTGTAGGGTTCCGTAGGGGCCTGTGGTGTTCCCTAAGGGCCTGTAGAGTCTCGTACGGTTCCGTAGGGGCCTGTGGTGTTCCCTAGGGGCCTGTAGAGTCTCATACAGTTCCGTAGGGTCCTGTAGGTTTCCATAAGTGCCCGCAGAGGTCTGAAGGGGCCCGTACTGTTCCGTGAGGATCCATAGGGCTCCGTAGAGCTTCGTAGGTTCCCTAGAGGCCTCTGGAGTACCGCAGGAGCCAGTAGTGTTCCGTAGGGTCCTCTAGGGTTGAGTAAGTGCCCGCAGGAGTCTGTAGGAATCCGTGGGATTCTGTAAGGTTCTGGAGGGTTCTGCAGGGTTCCGTAGGGGCCCGTAGAGTTCCATAGTGGCTGGTAAAGTTCCCTAGGGCCCTGTACCGTTCCGTAACTGCCTGCAAGGGTCTTTAGGCTTCCGTAGGGGCTGGTAGGGTTCCATAAAGTTCCGTGGGTTCCTGCAGAGTTCTGCAAGTGCCCGCAAGGGCCTGTAGGGGCCCACAGTGTTTCTGCCAGGTTCCGTAGAGTTCCGTAGGGGCCATATTTTTCTGTAGTGGCTGGTAGTATTCCGTAGGGGTCTGTAGGTTTCCGTAGGCACCTACAGTGTTCTGTAGGAGCCCATAGGGTTTTAGTGAGGTTCCGTTGTGTTGCTAAGGGTCTTGTAGAGTGCTGTCGGGTCCTGGAGTATTCTGTAGGGTTCCAGAGGGCCTTGTAGGGTTCCGTCAAAATCTGAAGGGTTCCCTAGGGGCTCGTAGAATCCCGTAGATTTCCGTAGGGGCCTGTAGGGTTGTGTAAGTGCCCGCAGAAGTCTGTAGGAGTCTGTGGGATTCTGTAAGGTTCCGGAGGGTTCTGCAGGGTTCCGTAGGGACCCGTAGAGTTCCATAGTGGCTTGTAAAGTTCCGTAGGGCCCTGTGGGGTTCTGTATGGACCTGTAGGGTTCCGTAGGGGCCTGCAGGGTTCCGCAAGTGCCCGTAGGTGTCTGTACGGGTCTGTAGGGGTCTGTAGGGTTCCGTAGGCACCTGCAGTGTTCTGTAGGAGCCCATAGGGTTTTAGTGAGGTTCCGTTGTGTTGCTAAGGGTCTTGTAGAGTGCTGTCGGGTCCTGGAGTATTCTGTAGGGTTCCAGAGGGGCTCGTAGGGTTCCGTCAAAATCTGAAGGGTTCCCTAGGGGCCCGTAGAGTCCCGTAGATTGCCGTAGGGGCCTGTAGGGTTGTGTAAGTGCCCGCAGGGGTTGGTAGGAGCTTGTAGGGTGCCATATGTTTCCGGAGGGTTGTGTAGGGTTCCGTAGGGGCCTGTGGTGTTCCCTAAGGGCCTGTAGAGTCTCGTACGGTTCCGTAGGGGCCTGTGGTGTTCCCTAGGGGCCTGTAGAGTCTCGTACAGTTCCGTAGGGTCCTGTAGGTTTCCATAAGCGCCCGCAGAGGTCTGAAGGGGCCCGTACTGTTCCATGAGGATCCATAGGGTTCCGTAGAGCTTCGTAGGTTCCCTAGAGGCCTCTGGAGTACCGCAGGAGCCAGTAGTGTTCCGTAGGGTCCTCTAGGGTTGAGTAAGTGCCCCCAGGAGTCTGTAGGAATCCGTGGGATTCTGTAAGGTTCTGGAGGGTTCTGCAGGGTTCCGTAGGGGCCCGTAGAGTTCCATAGTGGCTGGTAAAGTTCCCTAGGGCCCTGTACCGTTCCGTAACTGCCTGCAAGGGTCTTTAGGCTTCCGTAGGGGCTGGTAGGGTTCCATAAAGTTCCGTGGGTTCCTGCAGAGTTCTGCAAGTGCCCGCAAGGGCCTGTAGGGGCCCACAGTGTTTCTGCCAGGTTCCGTAGAGTTCCGTAGGGGCCATATTTTTCTGTAGTGGCTGGTAGTATTCCGTAGGGGTCTGTAGGTTTCCGTAGGCACCTACAGTGTTCTGTAGGAGCCCATAGGGTTTTAGTGAGGTTCCGTTGTGTTGCTAAGGGTCTTGTAGAGTGCTGTCGGGTCCTGGAGTATTCTGTAGGGTTCCAGAGGGCCTTGTAGGGTTCCGTCAAAATCTGAAGGGTTCCCTAGGGGCTCGTAGAATCCCGTAGATTGCCGTAGGGGCCTGTAGGGTTGTGTAAGTGCCCGCAGAAGTCTGTAGGAGTCTGTGGGATTCTCTAAGGTTCCGGAGGGTTCTGCAGGGTTCCGTAGGGACCCGTAGAGTTCCATAGTGGCTGGTAAAGTTCCGTAGGGCCCTGTGGGGATCTGTATGGACCTGTAGAGTTCCATAGTGGCTGGTAAAGTTCTGTAGGGCCCTGTGGGGTTCTGTATGGACCTGTAGGGTTCCGTAGGGGCGTGCAGGGTTCCGCAAGTGCCCGTAGGTGTCTGTACGGGTCTGTAGGGGTCTGTAGGGTTCCGTAGGCACCTGCAGTGTTCTGTAGGAGCCCATAGGGTTTTAGTGAGGTTCCGTTGTGTTGCTAAGGGTCTTGTAGAGTGCTGTCGGGTCCTGGAGTATTCTGTAGGGTTCCAGAGGGGCTCGTAGGGTTCCGTCAAAATCTGAAGGGTTCCCTAGGGGCCCGTAGAGTCCCGTAGATTGCCGTAGGGGCCTGTAGGGTTGTGTAAGTGCCCGCAGGGGTTGGTAGGAGCTTGTAGGGTGCCATATGTTTCCGGAGGGTTCCGTAGGGTTCCGTAGGGGCCTGTGGTGTTCCCTTAGGGCCTGTAGAGTCTCGTACGGTTCCGTAGGGGCCTGTGGTGTTCCCTAGGGGCCTGTAGAGTCTCGTACAGTTCTGTAGGGTCCTGTAGGTTTCCATAAGCGCCCGCAGAGGTCTGAAGGGGCCCGTACTGTTCCGTGAGGATCCATAGGGCTCCGTAGAGCTTCGTAGGTTCCCTAGAGGCCTCTGGAGTACCGCAGGAGCCAGTAGTGTTCTGTAGGGGCCCGTAGGGTTCCTTCCATAGGAGCTGGCAGTGTTCCGTAGGGGCCTGTAGGGTTGTGTAAGTGCCCGCAGGAGTCTGTAGGAGTCTGTGGGATTCTGTAAGGTTCCGGAGGGTTCTGCAGGGTTCCGTAGGGACCCGTAGAGTTCCATAGTGGCTGGTAAAGTTCCGTAGGGCCCTGTGGGGTTCTGTATGGACCTGTAGGGTTCCGTAGGGGCCTGCAGGGTTCCGTAAGTGCCCGCAGGTGTCTGTAGGGTTCCGTAGGGGCCTGCAGTGTTCCGTAAGTGCCCGCAGGTGTCTGTAGGAATTCGTAGGGGTCTGTAGGTTTCCGTAGGCACCTGCAGTATTCTGTAGGAGCCCATAGGGTTTTAGTGAGGTTCCGTTGTGTTGCTAAGGGTCTTGTAGAGTGCTGTCGGGTCCTGGAGTATTCTGTAGGGTTCCAGAGGGCCTTGTAGGGTTCCGTCGAAATCTGAAGGGTTCCCTAGGGGCCCGTAGACTCCCGTAGATTTCCGTAGGGGCCTGTAGGGTTGTGTAAGTGCCCGCAGGGGTTGGTAGGAGCTTGTAGGGTGCCATATGTTTCCGGAGGGCTGTGTAGGGTTCCGTAGGGGCCTGTGGTGTTCCCTAGGGGCCTGTAGAGTCTCGTACAGTTCCGTAGGGTCCTGTAGGTTTCCATAAGCGCCCGCAGAGGTCTGAAGGGGCCCGTACTGTTCCGTGAGGATCCATAGGGCTCCGTAGAGCTTCGTAGGTTCCCTAGAGGCCTCTGGAGTACCGCAGGAGCCAGTAGTGTTCTGTAGGGGCCTGTAGGGTTCCTTCCATAGGAGCTGGCAGTGTTAGGTAGGGGCCTGTAGGGTTGAGTAAGTGCCCGCAGAAGTCTGTAGGAGTCTGTGGGATTCTGTAAGGTTCCGGAGGGTTCTGCAGGGTTCCGTAGGGACCCGTAGAGTTCCATAGTGGCTGGTAAAGTTCCCTAGGGCCCTGTACCGTTCCGTAACTGCCTGCAAGGGTCTTTAGGCTTCCGTAGGGGCTGGTAGGGTTCCATAAAGTTCCGTGGGTTCCTGCAGAGTTCTGCAAGTGCCCGCAAGGGCCTGTAGGGGCCCACAGTGTTTCTGCCAGGTTCCGTAGAGTTCCGTAGGGGCCATATTTTTCTGTAGTGGCTGGTAGTATTCCGTAGGGGTCTGTAGGTTTCCGTAGGCACCTACAGTGTTCTGTAGGAGCCCATAGGGTTTTAGTGAGGTTCCGTTGTGTTGCTAAGGGTCTTGTAGAGTGCTGTCGGGTCCTGGAGTATTCTGTAGGGTTCCAGAGGGCCTTGTAGGGTTCCGTCAAAATCTGAAGGGTTCCCTAGGGGCTCGTAGAGTCCCGTAGATTTCCGTAGGGGCCTGTAGGGTTGTGTAAGTGCCGCAGAAGTCTGTAGGAGTCTGTGGGATTCTGTAAGGTTCCGGAGGGTTCTGCAGGGTTCCGTAGGGACCCGTAGAGTTCCATAGTGGCTGGTAAAGTTCCGTAGGGCCCTGTGGGGTTCTGTATGGACCTGTAGGGTTCCGTAGGGGCCTGCAGGGTTCCGTAAGTGCCCGTAGGTGTCTGTACGGGTCTGTAGGGGTCTGTAGGGTTCCGTAGGCACCTGCAGTGTTCTGTAGGAGCCCATAGGGTTTTAGTGAGGTTCCGTTGTGTTGCTAAGGGTCTTGTAGAGTGCTGTCGGGTCCTGGAGTATTCTGTAGGGTTCCAGAGGGGCTCGTAGGGTTCCATCGAAATCTATAGGGTTCCCTAGGGGCCCATAGAGTCCCGTAGATTTCCGTAGGGACCTGTAGGGTTGTGTAAGTGCCCGCAGAAATCTGTAGGAGTCTGTGGGATTCTGTAAGGTTCCGGAGGGTTCTGCAGGGTTCCGTAGGGACCCGTAGAGTTCCATAATGGCTGGTAAAGTTCCCTAGGGCCCTGTACCGTTCCGTAACTGCCTGCAAGGGTCTTTAGGCTTCCGTAGGGGCTGGTAGGGTTCCATAAAGTTCCGTGGGTTCCTGCAGAGTTCTGCAAGTGCCCGCAAGGGCCTGTAGGGGCCCACAGTGTTTCTGCCAGGTTCCGTAGAGTTCCGTAGGGGCCATATTTTTCTGTAGTGGCTGGTAGTATTCCGTAGGGGTCTGTAGGTTTCCGTAGGCACCTACAGTGTTCTGTAGGAGCCCATAGGGTTTTAGTGAGGTTCCGTTGTGTTGCTAAGGGTCTTGTAGAGTGCTGTCGGGTCCTGGAGTATTCTGTAGGGTTCCAGAGGGGCTCGTAGGGTTCCGTCAAAATCTGTAGGCTTCCCTAGGGGCCCATAGAGTCCCGTAGATTGCCATAGGGACCTGTAGGGTTGTGTAAGTGCTCGCAGGGGTTGGTAGGAGCTTGTAGGGTGCCATATGTTTCCGGAGGGTTGTGTAGGGTTCCGTAGGGGCCTGTGGTGTTCCCTAAGGGCCTGTAGAGTCTCGTACGGTTCCGTAGGGGCCTGTGGTGTTCCCTAGGTGCCTGTAGAGTCTCATACAGTTCCGTAGGGTCCTGTAGGTTTCCATAAGTGCCCGCAGAGGTCTGAAGGGGCCCGTACTGTTCCGTGAGGATCCATAGGGCTCCGTAGAGCTTCGTAGGTTCCCTAGAGGCCTCTGGAGTACCGCAGGAGCCAGTAGTGTTCCGTAGGGTCCTCTAGGGTTGAGTAAGTGCCCGCAGGAGTCTGTAGGAATCCGTGGGATTCTGTAAGGTTCTGGAGGGTTCTGCAGGGTTCCCTAGGGGCCCGTAGAGTTCCATAGTGGCTGGTAAAGTTCCCTAGGGCCCTGTAACGTTCCGTAACTGCCTGCAAGGGTCTTTAGGCTTCCGTAGGGGCTGGTAGGGTTCCATAAAGTTCCGTGGGTTCCTGCAGAGTTCTGCAAGTGCCCGCAAGGGCCTGTAGGGGCCCACAGTGTTTCTGCCAGGTTCCGTAGAGTTCCGTAGGGGCCATATTTTTCTGTAGTGGCTGGTAGTATTCCGTAGGGGTCTGTAGGTTTCCGTAGGCACCTACAGTGTTCTGTAGGAGCCCATAGGGTTTTAGTGAGGTTCCGTTGTGTTGCTAAGGGTCTTGTAGAGTGCTGTCGGGTCCTGGAGTATTCTGTAGGGTTCCAGAGGGCCTTGTAGGGTTCCGTCAAAATCTGAAGGGTTCCCTAGGGGCTCGTAGAGTCCCGTAGATTTCCGTAGGGGCCTGTAGGGTTGTGTAAGTGCCGCAGAAGTCTGTAGGAGTCTGTGGGATTCTGTAAGGTTCCGGAGGGTTCTGCAGGGTTCCGTAGGGACCCGTAGAGTTCCATAGTGGCTGGTAAAGTTCCGTAGGGCCCTGTGGGGTTCTGTATGGACCTGTAGGGTTCCGTAGGGGCCTGCAGGGTTCCGTAAGTGCCCGTAGGTGTCTGTACGGGTCTGTAGGGGTCTGTAGGGTTCCGTAGGCACCTGCAGTGTTCTGTAGGAGCCCATAGGGTTTTAGTGAGGTTCCGTTGTGTTGCTAAGGGTCTTGTAGAGTGCTGTCGGGTCCTGGAGTATTCTGTAGGGTTCCAGAGGGGCTCGTAGGGTTCCATCGAAATCTATAGGGTTCCCTAGGGGCCCATAGAGTCCCGTAGATTTCCGTAGGGACCTGTAGGGTTGTGTAAGTGCCCGCAGAAGTCTGTAGGAGTCTGTGGGATTCTGTAAGGTTCCGGAGGGTTCTGCAGGGTTCCGTAGGGACCCGTAGAGTTCCATAATGGCTGGTAAAGTTCCCTAGGGCCCTGTACCGTTCCGTAACTGCCTGCAAGGGTCTTTAGGCTTCCGTAGGGGCTGGTAGGGTTCCATAAAGTTCCGTGGGTTCCTGCAGAGTTCTGCAAGTGCCCGCAAGGGCCTGTAGGGGCCCACAGTGTTTCTGCCAGGTTCCGTAGAGTTCCGTAGGGGCCATATTTTTCTGTAGTGGCTGGTAGTATTCCGTAGGGGTCTGTAGGTTTCCGTAGGCACCTACAGTGTTCTGTAGGAGCCCATAGGGTTTTAGTGAGGTTCCGTTGTGTTGCTAAGGGTCTTGTAGAGTGCTGTCGGGTCCTGGAGTATTCTGTAGGGTTCCAGAGGGCCTTGTAGGGTTCCGTCAAAATCTGTAGGCTTCCCTAGGGGCCCATAGAGTCCCATAGATTGCCATAGGGACCTGTAGGGTTGTGTAAGTGCTCGCAGGGGTTGGTAGGAGCTTGTAGGGTGCCATATGTTTCCGGAGGGTTGTGTAGGGTTCCGTAGGGGCCTGTGGTGTTCCCTTAGGGCCTGTAGAGTCTCGTACGGTTCCGTAGGGGCCTGTGGTGTTCCCTAGGGGCCTGTAGAGTCTCATACAGTTCCGTAGGGTCCTGTAGGTTTCCATAAGGGCCCGCAGAGGTCTGAAGGGGCCCGTACTGTTCCGTGAGGATCCATAGGGCTCCGTAGAGCTTCGTAGGTTCCCTAGAGGCCTCTGGAGTACCGCAGGAGCCAGTAGTGTTCCGTAGGGTCCTCTAGGGTTGAGTAAGTGCCCGCAGGAGTCTGTAGGAATCCGTGGGATTCTGTAAGGTTCTGGAGGGTTCTGCAGGGTTCCGTAGGGGCCCGTAGAGTTCCATAGTGGCTGGTAAAGTTCCCTAGGGCCCTGTAACGTTCCGTAACTGCCTGCAAGGGTCTTTAGGCTTCCGTAGGGGCTGGTAGGGTTCCATAAAGTTCCGTGGGTTCCTGCAGAGTTCTGCAAGTGCCCGCAAGGGCCTGTAGGGGCCCACAGTGTTTCTGCCAGGTTCCGTAGAGTTCCGTAGGGGCCATATTTTTCTGTAGTGGCTGGTAGTATTCCGTAGGGGTCTGTAGGTTTCCGTAGGCACCTACAGTGTTCTGTAGGAGCCCATAGGGTTTTAGTGAGGTTCCGTTGTGTTGCTAAGGGTCTTGTAGAGTGCTGTCGGGTCCTGGAGTATTCTGTAGGGTTCCAGAGGGCCTTGTAGGGTTCCGTCAAAATCTGAAGGGTTCCCTAGGGGCTCGTAGAATCCCGTAGATTTCCGTAGGGGCCTGTAGGGTTGTGTAAGTGCCCGCAGAAGTCTGTAGGAGTCTGTGGGATTCTGTAAGGTTCCGGAGGGTTCTGCAGGGTTCCGTAGGGACCCGTAGAGTTCCGTAGTGGCTGGTAAAGTTCCGTAGGGCCCTGTGGGGTTCTGTATGGACCTGTAGGGTTCCGTAGGGGCCTGCAGGGTTCCGTAAGTGCCCGCAGGTGTCTGTAGGGTTCCGTAGGGGCCTGCAGGGTTCCGTAAGTGCCCGCAGGTGTCTGTAGGGTTTCGTAGGGGTCTGTACGTTTCCGTAGGCACCTGCAGTATTCTGTAGGAGCCCATAGGGTTTTAGTGAGGTTCCGTTGTGTTGCTAAGGGTCTTGTAGAGTGCTGTCGGGTCCTGGAGTATTCTGTAGGGTTCCAGAGGGCCTTGTAGGGTTCCGTCGAAATCTGAAGGGTTCCCTAGGGGCCCGTAGACTCCCGTAGATTTCCGTAGGGGCCTCTAGGGTTGTGTAAGTGCCCGCAGGGGTTGGTAGGAGCTTGTAGGGTGCCATATGTTTCCGGAGGGTTGTGTAGGGTTCCGTTGGGGCCTGTGGTGTTCCCTAGGGGCCTGTAGAGTCTCGTAGAGTTCCGTAGGGTCCTGTAGGTTTCCATAAGCGCCCGCAGAGGTCTGAAGGGGCCCGTACTGTTCCGTGAGGATCCATAGGGTTCCGTAGAGCTTCGTAGGTTCCCTAGAGGCCTCTGGAGTACCGCAGGAGCCAGTAGTGTTCCGTAGGGTCCTCTAGGGTTGAGTAAGTGCCCGCAGGAGTCTGTAGGAATCCGTGGGATTCTGTAAGGTTCTGGAGGGTTCTGCAGGGTTCCGTAGGGGCCCGTAGAGTTGTGTAAGTGCCGCAGAAGTCTGTAGGAGTCTGTGGGATTCTGTAAGGTTCCGGAGGGTTCTGCAGGGTTCCGTAGGGACCCGTAGAGTTCCATAGTGGCTGGTAAAGTTCCGTAGGGCCCTGTGGGGTTCTGTATGGACCTGTAGGGTTCCGTAGGGGCCTGCAGGGTTCCGTAAGTGCCCGTAGGTGTCTGTACGGGTCTGTAGGGGTCTGTAGGGTTCCGTAGGCACCTACAGTGTTCTGTAGGAGCCCATAGGGTTTTAGTGAGGTTCCGTTGTGTTGCTAAGGGTCTTGTAGAGTGCTGTCGGGTCCTGGAGTATTCTGTAGGGTTCCAGAGGGGCTCGTAGGTTTCCATCGAAATCTATAGGGTTCCCTAGGGGCCCATAGAGTCCCGTAGATTTCCGTAGGGACCTGTAGGGTTGTGTAAGTGCCCGCAGAAGTCTGTAGGAGTCTGTGGGATTCTGTAAGGTTCCGGAGGGTTCTGCAGGGTTCCGTAGGGACCCGTAGAGTTCCATAATGGCTGGTAAAGTTCCCTAGGGCCCTGTACCATTCCGTAACTGCCTGCAAGGGTCTTTAGGCTTCCGTAGGGGCTGGTAGGGTTCCATAAAGTTCCGTGGGTTCCTGCAGAGTTCTGCAAGTGCCCGCAAGGGCCTGTAGGGGCCCACAGTGTTTCTGCCAGGTTCCGTAGAGTTCCGTAGGGGCCATATTTTTCTGTAGTGGCTGGTAGTATTCCGTAGGGGTCTGTAGGTTTCCGTAGGCACCTACAGTGTTCTGTAGGAGCCCATAGGGTTTTAGTGAGGTTCCGTTGTGTTGCTAAGGGTCTTGTAGAGTGCTGTCGGGTCCTGGAGTATTCTGTAGGGTTCCAGAGGGCCTTGTAGGGTTCCGTCAAAATCTGAAGGGTTCCCTAGGGGCTCGTAGAATCCCGTAGATTTCCGTAGGGGCCCGTAGAGTTGTGTAAGTGCCGCAGAAGTCTGTAGGAGTCTGTGGGATTCTGTAAGGTTCCGGAGGGTTCTGCAGGGTTCCGTAGGGACCCGTAGAGTTCCGTAGTGGCTGGTAAAGTTCCCTAGGGCCCTGTGGGGTTCTGTATGGACCTGTAGGGTTCCGTAGGGGCCTGCAGGGTTCCGTAAGTGCCCGCAGGTGTCTGTAGGGTTCCGTAGGGGCCTGCAGGGTTCCGTAAGTGCCCGCAGGTGTCTGTAGGGTTTCGTAGGGGTCTGTACGTTTCCGTAGGCACCTGCAGTATTCTGTAGGAGCCCATAGGGTTTTAGTGAGGTTCCGTTGTGTTGCTAAGGGTCTTGTAGAGTGCTGTCGGGTCCTGGAGTATTCTGTAGGGTTCCAGAGGGCCTTGTAGGGTTCCGTCGAAATCTGAAGGGTTCCCTAGGGGCCCGTAGACTCCCGTAGATTTCCGTAGGGGCCTGTAGGGTTGTGTAAGTGCCCGCAGGGGTTGGTAGGAGCTTGTAGGGTGCCATATGTTTCCGGAGGGTTGTGTAGGGTTCCGTTGGGGCCTGTGGTGTTCCCTAGGGGCCTGTAGAGTCTCGTACAGTTCCGTAGGGTCCTGTAGGTTTCCATAAGCGCCCGCAGAGGTCTGAAGGGGCCCGTACTGTTCCGTGAGGATCCATAGGGTTCCGTAGAGCTTCGTAGGTTCCCTAGAGGCCTCTGGAGTACCGCAGGAGCCAGTAGTGTTCCGTAGGGTCCTCTAGGGTTGAGTAAGTGCCCGCAGGAGTCTGTAGGAATCCGTGGGATTCTGTAAGGTTCTGGAGGGTTCTGCAGGGTTCCGTAGGGGCCCGTAGAGTTCCGTAGTGGCTGGTAAAGTTCCCTAGGGCCCTGTACCGTTCCGTAACTGCCTGCAATGGTCTTTAGGCTTCCGTAGGGGCTGGTAGGGTTCCATAAAGTTCCGTGGGTTCCTGCAGAGTTCTGCAAGTGCCCGCAAGGGCCTGTAGGGGCCCACAGTGTTTCTGCCAGGTTCCGTAGAGTTCCGTAGGGGCCATATTTTTCTGTAGTGGCTGGTAGTATTCCGTAGGGGTCTGTAGGTTTCCGTAGGCACCTACAGTGTTCTGTAGGAGCCCATAGGGTTTTAGTGAGGTTCCGTTGTGTTGCTAAGGGTCTTGTAGAGTGCTGTCGGGTCCTGGAGCATTCTGTAGGGTTCCAGAGGGTCTCGTAGGGTTCCATCGAAATCTATAGGGTTCCCTAGGGGCCCATAGAGTCCCGTAGATTTCCGTAGGGACCTGTAGGGTTGTGTAAGTGCCCGCAGAAGTCTGTAGGAGTCTGTGGGATTCTGTAAGGTTCTGGAGGGTTCTGCAGGGTTCCGTAGGGACCCGTAGAGTTCCGTAGTGGCTGGTAAAGTTCCCTAGGGCCCTGTACCGTTCCGTAACTGCCTGCAAGGGTCTTTAGGCTTCCGTAGGGGCTGGTAGGGTTCCATAAAGTTCCGTGGGTTCCTGCAGAGTTCTGCAAGTGCCCGCAAGGGCCTGTAGGGGCCCACAGTGTTTCTGCCAGGTTCCGTAGAGTTCCGTAGGGGCCATATTTTTCTGTAGTGGCTGGTAGTATTCCGTAGGGGTCTGTAGGTTTCCGTAGGCACCTACAGTGTTCTGTAGGAGCCCATAGGGTTTTAGTGAGGTTCCGTTGTGTTGCTAAGGGTCTTGTAGAGTGCTGTCGGGTCCTGGAGTATTCTGTAGGGTTCCAGAGGGCCTTGTAGGGTTCCGTCGAAATCTGAAGGGTTCCCTAGGGGCCCGTAGACTCCCGTAGATTTCCGTAGGGGCCTCTAGGGTTGTGTAAGTGCCCGCAGGGGTTGGTAGGAGCTTGTAGGGTGCCATATGTTTCCGGAGGGTTGTGTAGGGTTCCGTTGGGGCCTGTGGTGTTCCCTAGGGGCCTGTAGAGTCTCGTAGAGTTCCGTAGGGTCCTGTAGGTTTCCATAAGCGCCCGCAGAGGTCTGAAGGGGCCCGTACTGTTCCGTGAGGATCCATAGGGTTCCGTAGAGCTTCGTAGGTTCCCTAGAGGCCTCTGGAGTACCGCAGGAGCCAGTAGTGTTCCGTAGGGTCCTCTAGGGTTGAGTAAGTGCCCGCAGGAGTCTGTAGGAATCCGTGGGATTCTGTAAGGTTCTGGAGGGTTCTGCAGGGTTCCGTAGGGGCCCGTAGAGTTGTGTAAGTGCCGCAGAAGTCTGTAGGAGTCTGTGGGATTCTGTAAGGTTCCGGAGGGTTCTGCAGGGTTCCGTAGGGACCCGTAGAGTTCCATAGTGGCTGGTAAAGTTCCGTAGGGCCCTGTGGGGTTCTGTATGGACCTGTAGGGTTCCGTAGGGGCCTGCAGGGTTCCGTAAGTGCCCGTAGGTGTCTGTACGGGTCTGTAGGGGTCTGTAGGGTTCCGTAGGCACCTACAGTGTTCTGTAGGAGCCCATAGGGTTTTAGTGAGGTTCCGTTGTGTTGCTAAGGGTCTTGTAGAGTGCTGTCGGGTCCTGGAGTATTCTGTAGGGTTCCAGAGGGGCTCGTAGGTTTCCATCGAAATCTATAGGGTTCCCTAGGGGCCCATAGAGTCCCGTAGATTTCCGTAGGGACCTGTAGGGTTGTGTAAGTGCCCGCAGAAGTCTGTAGGAGTCTGTGGGATTCTGTAAGGTTCCGGAGGGTTCTGCAGGGTTCCGTAGGGACCCGTAGAGTTCCATAATGGCTGGTAAAGTTCCCTAGGGCCCTGTACCATTCCGTAACTGCCTGCAAGGGTCTTTAGGCTTCCGTAGGGGCTGGTAGGGTTCCATAAAGTTCCGTGGGTTCCTGCAGAGTTCTGCAAGTGCCCGCAAGGGCCTGTAGGGGCCCACAGTGTTTCTGCCAGGTTCCGTAGAGTTCCGTAGGGGCCATATTTTTCTGTAGTGGCTGGTAGTATTCCGTAGGGGTCTGTAGGTTTCCGTAGGCACCTACAGTGTTCTGTAGGAGCCCATAGGGTTTTAGTGAGGTCCCGTTGTGTTGCTAAGGGTCTTGTAGAGTGCTGTCGGGTCCTGGAGTATTCTGTAGGGTTCCAGAGGGCCTTGTAGGGTTCCGTCAAAATCTGAAGGGTTCCCTAGGGGCTCGTAGAATCCCGTAGATTTCCGTAGGGGCCCGTAGAGTTGTGTAAGTGCCGCAGAAGTCTGTAGGAGTCTGTGGGATTCTGTAAGGTTCTGGAGGGTTCTGCAGGGTTCCGTAGGGGCCCGTAGAGTTCCGTAGTGGCTGGTAAAGTTCCCTAGGGCCCTGTACCGTTCCGTAACTGCCTGCAAGGGTCTTTAGGCTTCCGTAGGGGCTGGTAGGGTTCCATAAAGTTCCGTGGGTTCCTGCAGAGTTCTGCAAGTGCCCGCAAGGGCCTGTAGGGGCCCACAGTGTTTCTGCCAGGTTCCGTAGAGTTCCGTAGGGGCCATATTTTTCTGTAGTGGCTGGTAGTATTCCGTAGGGGTCTGTAGGTTTCCGTAGGCACCTACAGTGTTCTGTAGGAGCCCATAGGGTTTTAGTGAGGTTCCGTTGTGTTGCTAAGGGTCTTGTAGAGTGCTGTCGGGTCCTGGAGCATTCTGTAGGGTTCCAGAGGGGTCGTAGGGTTCCATCGAAATCTATAGGGTTCCCTAGGGGCCCATAGAGTCCCGTAGATTTCCGTAGGGACCTGTAGGGTTGTGTAAGTGCCCGCAGAAGTCTGTAGGAGTCTGTGGGATTCTGTAAGGTTCTGGAGGGTTCTGCAGGGTTCCGTAGGGACCCGTAGAGTTCCGTAGTGGCTGGTAAAGTTCCCTAGGGCCCTGTACCGTTCCGTAACTGCCTGCAAGGGTCTTTAGGCTTCCGTAGGGGCTGGTAGGGTTCCATAAAGTTCCGTGGGTTCCTGCAGAGTTCTGCAAGTGCCCGCAAGGGCCTGTAGGGGCCCACAGTGTTTCTGCCAGGTTCCGTAGAGTTCCGTAGGGGCCATATTTTTCTGTAGTGGCTGGTAGTATTCCGTAGGGGTCTGTAGGTTTCCGTAGGCACCTACAGTGTTCTGTAGGAGCCCATAGGGTTTTAGTGAGGTTCCGTTGTGTTGCTAAGGGTCTTGTAGAGTGCTGTCGGGTCCTGGAGTATTCTGTAGGGTTCCAGAGGGCCTTGTAGGGTTCCGTCAAAATCTGAAGGGTTCCCTAGGGGCTCGTAGAGTCCCGTAGATTTCCGTAGGGGCCTGTAGGGTTGTGTAAGTGCCGCAGAAGTCTGTAGGAGTCTGTGGGATTCTCTAAGGTTCCGGAGGGTTCTGCAGGGTTCCGTAGGGACCCGTAGAGTTCCATAGTGGCTGGTAAAGTTCCGTAGGGCCCTGTGGGGTTCTGTATGGACCTGTAGGGTTCCGTAGGGGCCTGCAGGGTTCCGTAAGTGCCCGCAGGTGTCTGTAGGGTTCCATAGGGGTCTGTAGGGTTCCGTAGGCACCTGCAGTATTCTGTAGGAGCCCATAGGGTTTTAGTGAGGTTCCGTTGTGTTGCTAAGGGTCTTGTAGAGTGCTGTCAGGTCCTGGAGTATTCTGTAGGGTTCCAGAGGGCCTTGTAGGGTTCCGTCGAAATCTGAAGGGTTCCCTAGGGGCCCGTAGACTCCCGTAGATTTCCGTAGGGGCCTCTAGAGTTGTGTAAGTGCCCGCAGGGGTTGGTAGGAGCTTGTAGGGTGCCATATGTTTCCGAAGGGTTGTGTAGGGTTCCGCTGGGGCCTGTGGTGTTCCCTAGGGGCCTGTAGAGTCTCGTACAGTTCCGTAGGGTCCTGTAGGTTTCCATAAGCGCCCGCAGAGGTCTGAAGGGGCCCGTACTGTTCCGTGAGGATCCATAGGGCTCCGTAGAGCTTCGTAGGTTCCCTAGAGGCCTCTGGAGTACCGCAGGAGCCAGTAGTGTTCCGTAGGGTCCTCTAGGGTTGAGTAAGTGCCCGCAGGAGTCTGTAGGAATCCGTGGGATTCTGTAAGGTTCTGGAGGGTTCTGCAGGGTTCCCTAGGGGCCCGTAGAGTTCCATAGTGGCTGGTAAAGTTCCCTAGGGCCCTGTACCGTTCCGTAACTGCCTGCAAGGGTCTTTAGGCTTCCGTAGGGGCTGGTAGGGTTCCATAAAGTTCCGTGGGTTCCTGCAGAGTTCTGCAAGTGCCCGCAAGGGCCTGTAGGGGCCCACAGTGTTTCTGCCAGGTTCCGTAGAGTTCCGTAGGGGCCATATTTTTCTGTAGTGGCTGGTAGTATTCCGTAGGGGTCTGTAGGTTTCCGTAGGCACCTGCAGTGTTCTGTAGGAGCCCATAGGGTTTTAGTGAGGTTCCGTTGTGTTGCTAAGGGTCTTGTAGAGTGCTGTCGGGTCCTGGAGTATTCTGTAGGGTTCCAGAGGGGCTCGTAGGGTTCTATCGAAATCTATAGGGTTCCCTAGGGGCCCATAGAGTCCCGTAGATTTCCGTAGGGACCTGTAGGGTTGTGTAAGTGCCGCAGAAGTCTGTAGGAGTCTGTGGGATTCTGTAAGGTTCTGGAGGGTTCTGCAGGGTTCCGTAGGGACCCGTAGAGTTCCGTAGTGGCTGGTAAAGTTCCCTAGGGCCCTGTACCATTCTGTAACTGCCTGCAAGGGTCTTTAGGCTTCCGTAGGGGCTGGTAGGGTTCCATAAAGTTCCGTGGGTTCCTGCAGAGTTCTGCAAGTGCCCGCAAGGGCCTGTAGGGGCCCACAGTGTTTCTGCCAGGTTCCGTAGAGTTCCGTAGGGGCCATATTTTTCTGTAGTGGCTGGTAGTATTCCGTAGGGGTCTGTAGGTTTCCGTAGGCACCTACAGTGTTCTGTAGGAGCCCATAGGGTTTTAGTGAGGTTCCGTTGTGTTGCTAAGGGTCTTGTAGAGTGCTGTCGGGTCCTGGAGTATTCTGTAGGGTTCCAGAGGGCCTTGTAGGGTTCCGTCGAAATCTGAAGGGTTCCCTAGGGGCTCGTAGAGTCCCGTAGATTGCCGTAGGGGCCTGTATGGTTGTGTAAGTGCCCGCAGGGGTTGGTAGGAGCTTGTAGGGTGCCATATGTTTCCGGAGGGTTGTGTAGGGTTCCGTAGGGGCCTGTGGTGTTCCCTAAGGGCCTGTAGAGTCTCGTACGGTTCCGTAAGGGCCTGTGGTGTTCCCTAGGGGCCTGTAGAGTCTCGTACAGTTCTGTAGGGTCCTGTAGGTTTCCATAAGCGCCCGCAGAGGTCTGAAGGGGCCCGTACTGTTCCGTGAGGATCCATAGGGCTCCGTAGAGCTTCGTAGGTTCCCTAGAGGCCTCTGGAGTACCGCAGGAGCCAGTAGTGTTCTGTAGGGGCCCGTAGGGTTCCTTCCATAGGGGCTGGCAGTGTTCCGTAGGGGCCTGTAGGGTTGTGTAAGTGCCGCAGAAGTCTGTAGGAGTCTGTGGGATTCTGTAAGGTTCCGGAGGGTTCTGCAGGGTTCCGTAGGGACCCGTAGAGTTCCATAGTGGCTGGTAAAGTTCCCTAGGGCCCTGTGGGGTTCTGTATGGACCTGTAGGGTTCCGTAGGGGCCTGCAGGGTTCCGTAAGTGCCCGCAGGTGTCTGTAGGGTTCCGTAGGGGTCTGTAGGGTTCCGTAGGCACCTGCAGTGTTCTGTAGGAGCCCATAGGGTTTTAGTGAGGTTCCGTTGTGTTGCTAAGGGTCTTGTAGAGTGCTGTCGGGTCCTGGAGTATTCTGTAGGGTTCCAGAGGGCCTTGTAGGGTTCCGTCGAAATCTGAAGGGTTCCCTAGGGGCCCGTAGACTCCCGTAGATTTCCGTAGGGGCCTCTAGGGTTGTGTAAGTGCCCGCAGGGGTTGGTAGGAGCTTGTAGGGTGCCATATGTTTCCGGAGGGTTGTGTAGGGTTCCGTTGGGGCCTGTGGTGTTCCCTAGGGGCCTGTAGAGTCTCGTACAGTTCCGTAGGGTCCTGTAGGTTTCCATAAGCGCCCGCAGAGGTCTGAAGGGGCCCGTACTGTTCCGTAAGGTTCCATAGGGTTCCGTAGAGCTTCGTAGGTTCCCTAGAGGCCTCTGGAGTACCGCAGGAGCCAGTAGTGTTCCGTAGGGTCCTCTAGGGTTGAGTAAGTGCCCGCAGGAGTCTGTAGGAATCCGTGGGATTCTGTAAGGTTCTGGAGGGTTCTGCAGGGTTCCGTAGGGGCCCGTAGAGTTCCGTAGTGGCTGGTAAAGTTCCCTAGGGCCCTGTACCGTTCCGTAACTGCCTGCAAGGGTCTTTAGGCTTCCGTAGGGGCTGGTAGGGTTCCATAAAGTTCCGTGGGTTCCTGCAGAGTTCTGCAAGTGCCCGCAAGGGCCTGTAGGGGCCCACAGTGTTTCTGCCAGGTTCCGTAGAGTTCCGTAGGGGCCATATTTTTCTGTAGTGGCTGGTAGTATTCCGTAGGGGTCTGTAGGTTTCCGTAGGCACCTACAGTGTTCTGTAGGAGCCCATAGGGTTTTAGTGAGGTTCCGTTGTGTTGCTAAGGGTCTTGTAGAGTGCTGTCGGGTCCTGGAGTATTCTGTAGGGTTCCAGAGGGCCTTGTAGGGTTCCGTCAAAATCTGAAGGGTTCCCTAGGGGCTCGTAGAGTCCCGTAGATTTCCGTAGGGGCCTGTAGGGTTGTGTAAGTGCCCGCAGAAGTCTGTAGGAGTCTGTGGGATTCTGTAAGGTTCTGGAGGGTTCTGCAGGGTTCCGTAGGGACCCGTAGAGTTCCGTAGTGGCTGGTAAAGTTCCGTAGGGCCCTGTGGGGTTCTGTATGGACCTGTAGGGTTCCGTAGGGGCCTGCAGGGTTCCGCAAGTGCCCGTAGGTGTCTGTAGGGTTCCGTAGGGGTCTGTAGGGTTCCGTAGGCACCTGCAGTATTCTGTAGGAGCCCATAGGGTTTTAGTGAGGTTCCGTTGTGTTGCTAAGGGTCTTGTAGAGTGCTGTCGGGTCCTGGAGTATTCTGTAGGGTTCCAGAGGGCCTTGTAGGGTTCCGTCGAAATCTGAAGGGTTCCCTAGGGGCCCGTAGACTCCCGTAGATTTCCGTAGGGGCCTGTAGGGTTGTGTAAGTGCCCGCAGGGGTTGGTAGGAGCTTGTAGGGTGCCATATGTTTCCGGAGGGTTGTGTAGGGTTCCGCTGGGGCCTGTGGTGTTCCCTAGGGGCCTGTAGAGTCTCGTACGGTTCCGTAGGGGCCTGTGGTGTTCCCTAAGGGCCTGTAGAGTCTCGTACGGTTCCGTAGGGGCCTGTGGTGTTCCCTAGGGGCCTGTAGAGTCTCATACAGTTCCGTAGGGTCCTGTAGGTTTCCATAAGGGCCCGCAGAGGTCTGAAGGGGCCCGTACTGTTCGTGAGGATCCATAGGGCTCCGTAGAGCTTCGTAGGTTCCCTAGAGGCCTCTGGAGTACCGCAGGAGCCAGTAGTGTTCCGTAGGGTCCTCTAGGGTTGAGTAAGTGCCCGCAGGAGTCTGTAGGAATCCGTGGGATTCTGTAAGGTTCTGGAGGGTTCTGCAGGGTTCCGTAGGGGCCCGTAGAGTTCCGTAGTGGCTGGTAAAGTTCCCTAGGGCCCTGTACCGTTCCGTAACTGCCTGCAAGGGTCTTTAGGCTTCCGTAGGGGCTGGTAGGGTTCCATAAAGTTCCGTGGGTTCCTGCAGAGTTCTGCAAGTGCCCGCAAGGGCCTGTAGGGGCCCACAGTGTTTCTGCCAGGTTCCGTAGAGTTCCGTAGGGGCCATATTTTTCTGTAGTGGCTGGTAGTATTCCGTAGGGGTCTGTAGGTTTCCGTAGGCACCTACAGTGTTCTGTAGGAGCCCATAGGGTTTTAGTGAGGTTCCGTTGTGTTGCTAAGGGTCTTGTAGAGTGCTGTCGGGTCCTGGAGTATTCTGTAGGGTTCCAGAGGGCCTTGTAGGGTTCCGTCAAAATCTGAAGGGTTCCCTAGGGGCTCGTAGAGTCCCGTAGATTTCCGTAGGGGCCTGTAGGGTTGTGTAAGTGCCCGCAGAAGTCTGTAGGAGTCTGTGGGATTCTGTAAGGTTCCGGAGGGTTCTGCAGGGTTCCGTAGGGACCCGTAGAGTTCCGTAGTGGCTGGTAAAGTTCCGTAGGGCCCTGTGGGGTTCTGTATGGACCTGTAGGGTTCCGTAGGGGCGTGCAGGGTTCCGCAAGTGCCCGTAGGTGTCTGTACGGGTCTGTAGGGGTCTGTAGGGTTCCGTAGGCACCTGCAGTGTTCTGTAGGAGCCCATAGGGTTTTAGTGAGGTTCCGTTGTGTTGCTAAGGGTCTTGTAGAGTGCTGTCGGGTCCTGGAGTATTCTGTAGGGTTCCAGAGGGGCTCGTAGGGTTCCATCAAAATCTGAAGGGTTCCCTAGGGGCCCGTAGAGTCCCGTAGATTGCCGTAGGGGCCTGTAGGGTTGTGTAAGTGCCCGCAGGGGTTGGTAGGAGCTTGTAGGGTGCCATATGTTTCCGGAGGGTTGTGTAGGGTTCCGTAGGGGCCTGTAGTGTTCCCTAGGGGCCTGTAGAGTCTCGTACGGTTCCGTAGGGGCCTGTGGTGTTCCCTAGGGGCCTGTAGAGTCTCGTACAGTTCCGTAGGGTCCTGTAGGTTTCCATAAGCGCCCGCAGAGGTCTGAAGGGGCCCGTACTGTTCCATAAGGATCCATAGGGTTCCGTAGAGCTTCGTAGGTTCCCTAGAGGCCTCTGGAGTACCGCAGGAGCCAGTAGTGTTCCGTAGGGTCCTCTAGGGTTGAGTAAGTGCCCGCAGGAGTCTGTAGGAATCCGTGGGATTCTGTAAGGTTCTGGAGGGTTCTGCAGGGTTCCGTAGGGGCCCGTAGAGTTCCGTAGTGGCTGGTAAAGTTCCCTAGGGCCCTGTACCGTTCCGTAACTGCCTGCAAGGGTCTTTAGGCTTCCGTAGGGGCTGGTAGGGTTCCATAAAGTTCCGTGGGTTCCTGCAGAGTTCTGCAAGTGCCCGCAAGGGCCTGTAGGGGCCCACAGTGTTTCTGCCAGGTTCCGTAGAGTTCCGTAGGGGCCATATTTTTCTGTAGTGGCTGGTAGTATTCCGTAGGGGTCTGTAGGTTTCCGTAGGCACCTACAGTGTTCTGTAGGAGCCCATAGGGTTTTAGAGAGGTTCCGTTGTGTTGCTAAGGGTCTTGTAGAGTGCTGTCGGGTCCTGGAGTATTCTGTAGGGTTCCAGAGGGCCTTGTAGGGTTCCGTCAAAATCTGAAGGGTTCCCTAGGGGCTCGTAGAGTCCCGTAGATTGCCGTAGGGGCCTGTAGGGTTGTGTAAGTGCCCGCAGAAGTCTGTAGGAGTCTGTGGGATTCTGTAAGGTTCTGGAGGGTTCTGCAGGGTTCCGTAGGGACCCGTAGAGTTCCGTAGTGGCTGGTAAAGTTCCGTAGGGCCCTGTGGGGTTCTGTATGGACCTGTAGGGTTCCGTAGGGGCCTGCAGGGTTCCGCAAGTGCCCGTAGGTGTCTGTAGGGTTCCGTAGGGGTCTGTAGGGTTCCGTAGGCACCTGCAGTATTCTGTAGGAGCCCATAGGGTTTTAGTGAGGTTCCGTTGTGTTGCTAAGGGTCTTGTAGAGTGCTGTCGGGTCCTGGAGTATTCTGTAGGGTTCCAGAGGGCCTTGTAGGGTTCCGTCGAAATCTGAAGGGTTCCCTAGGGGCCCGTAGACTCCCGTAGATTTCCGTAGGGGCCTCTAGGGTTGTGTAAGTGCCCGCAGGGGTTGGTAGGAGCTTGTAGGGTGCCATATGTTTCCGGAGGGTTGTGTAGGGTTCCGCTGGGGCCTGTGGTGTTCCCTAGGGGCCTGTAGAGTCTCGTACGGTTCCGTAGGGGCCTGTGGTGTTCCCTAAGGGCCTGTAGAGTCTCGTACGGTTCCGTAGGGGCCTGTGGTGTTCCCTAGGGGCCTGTAGAGTCTCATACAGTTCCGTAGGGTCCTGTAGGTTTCCATAAGTGCCCGCAGAGGTCTGAAGGGGCCCGTACTGTTCCGTGAGGATCCATAGGGCTCCGTAGAGCTTCGTAGGTTCCCTAGAGGCCTCTGGAGTACCGCAGGAGCCAGTAGTGTTCCGTAGGGTCCTCTAGGGTTGAGTAAGTGCCCGCAGGAGTCTGTAGGAATCCGTGGGATTCTGTAAGGTTCTGGAGGGTTCTGCAGGGTTCCGTAGGGGCCCGTAGAGTTCCGTAGTGGCTGGTAAAGTTCCCTAGGGCCCTGTACCGTTCCGTAACTGCCTGCAAGGGTCTTTAGGCTTCCGTAGGGGCTGGTAGGGTTCCATAAAGTTCCGTGGGTTCCTGCAGAGTTCTGCAAGTGCCCGCAAGGGCCTGTAGGGGCCCACAGTGTTTCTGCCAGGTTCCGTAGAGTTCCGTAGGGGCCATATTTTTCTGTAGTGGCTGGTAGTATTCCGTAGGGGTCTGTAGGTTTCCGTAGGCACCTACAGTGTTCTGTAGGAGCCCATAGGGTTTTAGTGAGGTTCCGTTGTGTTGCTAAGGGTCTTGCAGAGTGCTGTCGGGTCCTGGAGTATTCTGTAGGGTTCCAGAGGGCCTTGTAGGGTTCCGTCAAAATCTGAAGGGTTCCCTAGGGGCTCGTAGAGTCCCGTAGATTTCCGTAGGGGCCTGTAGGGTTGTGTAAGTGCCCGCAGAAGTCTGTAGGAGTCTGTGGGATTCTGTAAGGTTCCGGAGGGTTCTGCAGGGTTCCGTAGGGACCCGTAGAGTTCCGTAGTGGCTGGTAAAGTTCCGTAGGGCCCTGTGGGGTTCTGTATGGACCTGTAGGGTTCCGTAGGGGCGTGCAGGGTTCCGCAAGTGCCCGTAGGTGTCTGTACGGGTCTGTAGGGGTCTGTAGGGTTCCGTAGGCACCTGCAGTGTTCTGTAGGAGCCCATAGGGTTTTAGTGAGGTTCCGTTGTGTTGCTAAGGGTCTTGTAGAGTGCTGTCGGGTCCTGGAGTATTCTGTAGGGTTCCAGAGGGGCTCGTAGGGTTCCATCAAAATCTGAAGGGTTCCCTAGGGGCCCGTAGACTCCCGTAGATTTCCGTAGGGGCCTGTAGGGTTGTGTAAGTGCCCGCAGGGGTTGGTAGGAGCTTGTAGGGTGCCATATGTTTCCGGAGGGTTGTGTAGGGTTCCGCTGGGGCCTGTGGTGTTCCCTAGGGGCCTGTAGAGTCTCGTACGGTTCCGTAGGGGCCTGTGGTGTTCCCTAAGGGCCTGTAGAGTCTCGTACGGTTCCGTAGGGGCCTGTGGTGTTCCCTAGGGGCCTGTAGAGTCTCATACAGTTCCGTAGGGTCCTGTAGGTTTCCATAAGGGCCCGCAGAGGTCTGAAGGGGCCCGTACTGTTCGTGAGGATCCATAGGGCTCCGTAGAGCTTCGTAGGTTCCCTAGAGGCCTCTGGAGTACCGCAGGAGCCAGTAGTGTTCCGTAGGGTCCTCTAGGGTTGAGTAAGTGCCCGCAGGAGTCTGTAGGAATCCGTGGGATTCTGTAAGGTTCTGGAGGGTTCTGCAGGGTTCCGTAGGGGCCCGTAGAGTTCCGTAGTGGCTGGTAAAGTTCCCTAGGGCCCTGTACCGTTCCGTAACTGCCTGCAAGGGTCTTTAGGCTTCCGTAGGGGCTGGTAGGGTTCCATAAAGTTCCGTGGGTTCCTGCAGAGTTCTGCAAGTGCCCGCAAGGGCCTGTAGGGGCCCACAGTGTTTCTGCCAGGTTCCGTAGAGTTCCGTAGGGGCCATATTTTTCTGTAGTGGCTGGTAGTATTCCGTAGGGGTCTGTAGGTTTCCGTAGGCACCTACAGTGTTCTGTAGGAGCCCATAGGGTTTTAGTGAGGTTCCGTTGTGTTGCTAAGGGTCTTGTAGAGTGCTGTCGGGTCCTGGAGTATTCTGTAGGGTTCCAGAGGGCCTTGTAGGGTTCCGTCAAAATCTGAAGGGTTCCCTAGGGGCTCGTAGAGTCCCGTAGATTTCCGTAGGGGCCTGTAGGGTTGTGTAAGTGCCCGCAGAAGTCTGTAGGAGTCTGTGGGATTCTGTAAGGTTCCGGAGGGTTCTGCAGGGTTCCGTAGGGACCCGTAGAGTTCCGTAGTGGCTGGTAAAGTTCCGTAGGGCCCTGTGGGGTTCTGTATGGACCTGTAGGGTTCCGTAGGGGCGTGCAGGGTTCCGCAAGTGCCCGTAGGTGTCTGTACGGGTCTGTAGGGGTCTGTAGGGTTCCGTAGGCACCTGCAGTGTTCTGTAGGAGCCCATAGGGTTTTAGTGAGGTTCCGTTGTGTTGCTAAGGGTCTTGTAGAGTGCTGTCGGGTCCTGGAGTATTCTGTAGGGTTCCAGAGGGGCTCGTAGGGTTCCATCAAAATCTGAAGGGTTCCCTAGGGGCCCGTAGAGTCCCGTAGATTGCCGTAGGGGCCTGTAGGGTTGTGTAAGTGCCCGCAGGGGTTGGTAGGAGCTTGTAGGGTGCCATATGTTTCCGGAGGGTTGTGTAGGGTTCCGTAGGGGCCTGTAGTGTTCCCTAGGGGCCTGTAGAGTCTCGTACGGTTCCGTAGGGGCCTGTGGTGTTCCCTAGGGGCCTGTAGAGTCTCGTACAGTTCCGTAGGGTCCTGTAGGTTTCCATAAGCGCCCGCAGAGGTCTGAAGGGGCCCGTACTGTTCCATAAGGATCCATAGGGTTCCGTAGAGCTTCGTAGGTTCCCTAGAGGCCTCTGGAGTACCGCAGGAGCCAGTAGTGTTCCGTAGGGTCCTCTAGGGTTGAGTAAGTGCCCGCAGGAGTCTGTAGGAATCCGTGGGATTCTGTAAGGTTCTGGAGGGTTCTGCAGGGTTCCGTAGGGGCCCGTAGAGTTCCGTAGTGGCTGGTAAAGTTCCCTAGGGCCCTGTACCGTTCCGTAACTGCCTGCAAGGGTCTTTAGGCTTCCGTAGGGGCTGGTAGGGTTCCATAAAGTTCCGTGGGTTCCTGCAGAGTTCTGCAAGTGCCCGCAAGGGCCTGTAGGGGCCCACAGTGTTTCTGCCAGGTTCCGTAGAGTTCCGTAGGGGCCATATTTTTCTGTAGTGGCTGGTAGTATTCCGTAGGGGTCTGTAGGTTTCCGTAGGCACCTACAGTGTTCTGTAGGAGCCCATAGGGTTTTAGAGAGGTTCCGTTGTGTTGCTAAGGGTCTTGTAGAGTGCTGTCGGGTCCTGGAGTATTCTGTAGGGTTCCAGAGGGCCTTGTAGGGTTCCGTCAAAATCTGAAGGGTTCCCTAGGGGCTCGTAGAGTCCCGTAGATTGCCGTAGGGGCCTGTAGGGTTGTGTAAGTGCCCGCAGAAGTCTGTAGGAGTCTGTGGGATTCTGTAAGGTTCTGGAGGGTTCTGCAGGGTTCCGTAGGGACCCGTAGAGTTCCGTAGTGGCTGGTAAAGTTCCGTAGGGCCCTGTGGGGTTCTGTATGGACCTGTAGGGTTCCGTAGGGGCCTGCAGGGTTCCGCAAGTGCCCGTAGGTGTCTGTAGGGTTCCGTAGGGGTCTGTAGGGTTCCGTAGGCACCTGCAGTATTCTGTAGGAGCCCATAGGGTTTTAGTGAGGTTCCGTTGTGTTGCTAAGGGTCTTGTAGAGTGCTGTCGGGTCCTGGAGTATTCTGTAGGGTTCCAGAGGGCCTTGTAGGGTTCCGTCGAAATCTGAAGGGTTCCCTAGGGGCCCGTAGACTCCCGTAGATTTCCGTAGGGGCCTCTAGGGTTGTGTAAGTGCCCGCAGGGGTTGGTAGGAGCTTGTAGGGTGCCATATGTTTCCGGAGGGTTGTGTAGGGTTCCGCTGGGGCCTGTGGTGTTCCCTAGGGGCCTGTAGAGTCTCGTACGGTTCCGTAGGGGCCTGTGGTGTTCCCTAAGGGCCTGTAGAGTCTCGTACGGTTCCGTAGGGGCCTGTGGTGTTCCCTAGGGGCCTGTAGAGTCTCATACAGTTCCGTAGGGTCCTGTAGGTTTCCATAAGTGCCCGCAGAGGTCTGAAGGGGCCCGTACTGTTCCGTGAGGATCCATAGGGCTCCGTAGAGCTTCGTAGGTTCCCTAGAGGCCTCTGGAGTACCGCAGGAGCCAGTAGTGTTCCGTAGGGTCCTCTAGGGTTGAGTAAGTGCCCGCAGGAGTCTGTAGGAATCCGTGGGATTCTGTAAGGTTCTGGAGGGTTCTGCAGGGTTCCGTAGGGGCCCGTAGAGTTCCGTAGTGGCTGGTAAAGTTCCCTAGGGCCCTGTACCGTTCCGTAACTGCCTGCAAGGGTCTTTAGGCTTCCGTAGGGGCTGGTAGGGTTCCATAAAGTTCCGTGGGTTCCTGCAGAGTTCTGCAAGTGCCCGCAAGGGCCTGTAGGGGCCCACAGTGTTTCTGCCAGGTTCCGTAGAGTTCCGTAGGGGCCATATTTTTCTGTAGTGGCTGGTAGTATTCCGTAGGGGTCTGTAGGTTTCCGTAGGCACCTACAGTGTTCTGTAGGAGCCCATAGGGTTTTAGTGAGGTTCCGTTGTGTTGCTAAGGGTCTTGCAGAGTGCTGTCGGGTCCTGGAGTATTCTGTAGGGTTCCAGAGGGCCTTGTAGGGTTCCGTCAAAATCTGAAGGGTTCCCTAGGGGCTCGTAGAG
This sequence comes from Numenius arquata, assembly GCF_964106895.1. Taxonomy (NCBI): domain Eukaryota; kingdom Metazoa; phylum Chordata; class Aves; order Charadriiformes; family Scolopacidae; genus Numenius; species Numenius arquata. The sequence continues at coordinate 126,271 of NW_027415685.1, forward strand.
TCCCGTAGATTTCCGTAGGGGCCTGTAGGGTTGTGTAAGTGCCCGCAGAAGTCTGTAGGAGTCTGTGGGATTCTGTAAGGTTCCGGAGGGTTCTGCAGGGTTCCGTAGGGACCCGTAGAGTTCCGTAGTGGCTGGTAAAGTTCCGTAGGGCCCTGTGGGGTTCTGTATGGACCTGTAGGGTTCCGTAGGGGCGTGCAGGGTTCCGCAAGTGCCCGTAGGTGTCTGTACGGGTCTGTAGGGGTCTGTAGGGTTCCGTAGGCACCTGCAGTGTTCTGTAGGAGCCCATAGGGTTTTAGTGAGGTTCCGTTGTGTTGCTAAGGGTCTTGTAGAGTGCTGTCGGGTCCTGGAGTATTCTGTAGGGTTCCAGAGGGGCTCGTAGGGTTCCATCAAAATCTGAAGGGTTCCCTAGGGGCCCGTAGAGTCCCGTAGATTGCCGTAGGGGCCTGTAGGGTTGTGTAAGTGCCCGCAGGGGTTGGTAGGAGCTTGTAGGGTGCCATATGTTTCCGGAGGGTTGTGTAGGGTTCCGTAGGGGCCTGTAGTGTTCCCTAGGGGCCTGTAGAGTCTCGTACGGTTCCGTAGGGGCCTGTGGTGTTCCCTAGGGGCCTGTAGAGTCTCGTACAGTTCCGTAGGGTCCTGTAGGTTTCCATAAGCGCCCGCAGAGGTCTGAAGGGGCCTGTACTGTTCCATAAGGATCCATAGGGTTCCGTAGAGCTTCGTAGGTTCCCTAGAGGCCTCTGGAGTACCGCAGGAGCCAGTAGTGTTCCGTAGGGTCCTCTAGGGTTGAGTAAGTGCCCGCAGGAGTCTGTAGGAATCCGTGGGATTCTGTAAGGTTCTGGAGGGTTCTGCAGGGTTCCGTAGGGGCCCGTAGAGTTCCGTAGTGGCTGGTAAAGTTCCCTAGGGCCCTGTACCGTTCCGTAACTGCCTGCAAGGGTCTTTAGGCTTCCGTAGGGGCTGGTAGGGTTCCATAAAGTTCCGTGGGTTCCTGCAGAGTTCTGCAAGTGCCCGCAAGGGCCTGTAGGGGCCCACAGTGTTTCTGCCAGGTTCCGTAGAGTTCCGTAGGGGCCATATTTTTCTGTAGTGGCTGGTAGTATTCCGTAGGGGTCTGTAGGTTTCCGTAGGCACCTACAGTGTTCTGTAGGAGCCCATAGGGTTTTAGAGAGGTTCCGTTGTGTTGCTAAGGGTCTTGTAGAGTGCTGTCGGGTCCTGGAGTATTCTGTAGGGTTCCAGAGGGCCTTGTAGGGTTCCGTCAAAATCTGAAGGGTTCCCTAGGGGCTCGTAGAGTCCCGTAGATTTCCGTAGGGGCCTGTAGGGTTGTGTAAGTGCCCGCAGAAGTCTGTAGGAGTCTGTGGGATTCTGTAAGGTTCTGGAGGGTTCTGCAGGGTTCCGTAGGGACCCGTAGAGTTCCGTAGTGGCTGGTAAAGTTCCGTAGGGCCCTGTGGGGTTCTGTATGGACCTGTAGGGTTCCGTAGGGGCCTGCAGGGTTCCGCAAGTGCCCGTAGGTGTCTGTAGGGTTCCGTAGGGGTCTGTAGGGTTCCGTAGGCACCTGCAGTATTCTGTAGGAGCCCATAGGGTTTTAGTGAGGTTCCGTTGTGTTGCTAAGGGTCTTGTAGAGTGCTGTCGGGTCCTGGAGTATTCTGTAGGGTTCCAGAGGGCCTTGTAGGGTTCCGTCGAAATCTGAAGGGTTCCCTAGGGGCCCGTAGACTCCCGTAGATTTCCGTAGGGGCCTCTAGGGTTGTGTAAGTGCCCGCAGGGGTTGGTAGGAGCTTGTAGGGTGCCATATGTTTCCGGAGGGTTGTGTAGGGTTCCGCTGGGGCCTGTGGTGTTCCCTAGGGGCCTGTAGAGTCTCGTACGGTTCCGTAGGGGCCTGTGGTGTTCCCTAAGGGCCTGTAGAGTCTCGTACGGTTCCGTAGGGGCCTGTGGTGTTCCCTAGGGGCCTGTAGAGTCTCATACAGTTCCGTAGGGTCCTGTAGGTTTCCATAAGTGCCCGCAGAGGTCTGAAGGGGCCCGTACTGTTCCGTGAGGATCCATAGGGCTCCGTAGAGCTTCGTAGGTTCCCTAGAGGCCTCTGGAGTACCGCAGGAGCCAGTAGTGTTCCGTAGGGTCCTCTAGGGTTGAGTAAGTGCCCGCAGGAGTCTGTAGGAATCCGTGGGATTCTGTAAGGTTCTGGAGGGTTCTGCAGGGTTCCGTAGGGGCCCGTAGAGTTCCGTAGTGGCTGGTAAAGTTCCCTAGGGCCCTGTACCGTTCCGTAACTGCCTGCAAGGGTCTTTAGGCTTCCGTAGGGGCTGGTAGGGTTCCATAAAGTTCCGTGGGTTCCTGCAGAGTTCTGCAAGTGCCCGCAAGGGCCTGTAGGGGCCCACAGTGTTTCTGCCAGGTTCCGTAGAGTTCCGTAGGGGCCATATTTTTCTGTAGTGGCTGGTAGTATTCCGTAGGGGTCTGTAGGTTTCCGTAGGCACCTACAGTGTTCTGTAGGAGCCCATAGGGTTTTAGTGAGGTTCCGTTGTGTTGCTAAGGGTCTTGTAGAGTGCTGTCGGGTCCTGGAGTATTCTGTAGGGTTCCAGAGGGCCTTGTAGGGTTCCGTCAAAATCTGAAGGGTTCCCTAGGGGCTCGTAGAGTCCCGTAGATTTCCGTAGGGGCCTGTAGGGTTGTGTAAGTGCCCGCAGAAGTCTGTAGGAGTCTGTGGGATTCTGTAAGGTTCCGGAGGGTTCTGCAGGGTTCCGTAGGGACCCGTAGAGTTCCGTAGTGGCTGGTAAAGTTCCGTAGGGCCCTGTGGGGTTCTGTATGGACCTGTAGGGTTCCGTAGGGGCGTGCAGGGTTCCGCAAGTGCCCGTAGGTGTCTGTACGGGTCTGTAGGGGTCTGTAGGGTTCCGTAGGCACCTGCAGTGTTCTGTAGGAGCCCATAGGGTTTTAGTGAGGTTCCGTTGTGTTGCTAAGGGTCTTGTAGAGTGCTGTCGGGTCCTGGAGTATTCTGTAGGGTTCCAGAGGGGCTCGTAGGGTTCCATCAAAATCTGAAGGGTTCCCTAGGGGCCCGTAGAGTCCCGTAGATTGCCGTAGGGGCCTGTAGGGTTGTGTAAGTGCCCGCAGGGGTTGGTAGGAGCTTGTAGGGTGCCATATGTTTCCGGAGGGTTGTGTAGGGTTCCGTAGGGGCCTGTAGTGTTCCCTAGGGGCCTGTAGAGTCTCGTACGGTTCCGTAGGGGCCTGTGGTGTTCCCTAGGGGCCTGTAGAGTCTCGTACAGTTCCGTAGGGTCCTGTAGGTTTCCATAAGCGCCCGCAGAGGTCTGAAGGGGCCCGTACTGTTCCATAAGGATCCATAGGGTTCCGTAGAGCTTCGTAGGTTCCCTAGAGGCCTCTGGAGTACCGCAGGAGCCAGTAGTGTTCCGTAGGGTCCTCTAGGGTTGAGTAAGTGCCCGCAGGAGTCTGTAGGAATCCGTGGGATTCTGTAAGGTTCTGGAGGGTTCTGCAGGGTTCCGTAGGGGCCCGTAGAGTTCCGTAGTGGCTGGTAAAGTTCCCTAGGGCCCTGTACCGTTCCGTAACTGCCTGCAAGGGTCTTTAGGCTTCCGTAGGGGCTGGTAGGGTTCCATAAAGTTCCGTGGGTTCCTGCAGAGTTCTGCAAGTGCCCGCAAGGGCCTGTAGGGGCCCACAGTGTTTCTGCCAGGTTCCGTAGAGTTCCGTAGGGGCCATATTTTTCTGTAGTGGCTGGTAGTATTCCGTAGGGGTCTGTAGGTTTCCGTAGGCACCTACAGTGTTCTGTAGGAGCCCATAGGGTTTTAGAGAGGTTCCGTTGTGTTGCTAAGGGTCTTGTAGAGTGCTGTCGGGTCCTGGAGTATTCTGTAGGGTTCCAGAGGGCCTTGTAGGGTTCCGTCAAAATCTGAAGGGTTCCCTAGGGGCTCGTAGAGTCCCGTAGATTTCCGTAGGGGCCTGTAGGGTTGTGTAAGTGCCCGCAGAAGTCTGTAGGAGTCTGTGGGATTCTGTAAGGTTCTGGAGGGTTCTGCAGGGTTCCGTAGGGACCCGTAGAGTTCCGTAGTGGCTGGTAAAGTTCCGTAGGGCCCTGTGGGGTTCTGTATGGACCTGTAGGGTTCCGTAGGGGCCTGCAGGGTTCCGCAAGTGCCCGTAGGTGTCTGTAGGGTTCCGTAGGGGTCTGTAGGGTTCCGTAGGCACCTGCAGTATTCTGTAGGAGCCCATAGGGTTTTAGTGAGGTTCCGTTGTGTTGCTAAGGGTCTTGTAGAGTGCTGTCGGGTCCTGGAGTATTCTGTAGGGTTCCAGAGGGCCTTGTAGGGTTCCGTCGAAATCTGAAGGGTTCCCTAGGGGCCCGTAGACTCCCGTAGATTTCCGTAGGGGCCTCTAGGGTTGTGTAAGTGCCCGCAGGGGTTGGTAGGAGCTTGTAGGGTGCCATATGTTTCCGGAGGGTTGTGTAGGGTTCCGCTGGGGCCTGTGGTGTTCCCTAGGGGCCTGTAGAGTCTCGTACGGTTCCGTAGGGGCCTGTGGTGTTCCCTAAGGGCCTGTAGAGTCTCGTACGGTTCCGTAGGGGCCTGTGGTGTTCCCTAGGGGCCTGTAGAGTCTCATACAGTTCCGTAGGGTCCTGTAGGTTTCCATAAGTGCCCGCAGAGGTCTGAAGGGGCCCGTACTGTTCCGTGAGGATCCATAGGGCTCCGTAGAGCTTCGTAGGTTCCCTAGAGGCCTCTGGAGTACCGCAGGAGCCAGTAGTGTTCCGTAGGGTCCTCTAGGGTTGAGTAAGTGCCCGCAGGAGTCTGTAGGAATCCGTGGGATTCTGTAAGGTTCTGGAGGGTTCTGCAGGGTTCCGTAGGGGCCCGTAGAGTTCCGTAGTGGCTGGTAAAGTTCCCTAGGGCCCTGTACCGTTCCGTAACTGCCTGCAAGGGTCTTTAGGCTTCCGTAGGGGCTGGTAGGGTTCCATAAAGTTCCGTGGGTTCCTGCAGAGTTCTGCAAGTGCCCGCAAGGGCCTGTAGGGGCCCACAGTGTTTCTGCCAGGTTCCGTAGAGTTCCGTAGGGGCCATATTTTTCTGTAGTGGCTGGTAGTATTCCGTAGGGGTCTGTAGGTTTCCGTAGGCACCTACAGTGTTCTGTAGGAGCCCATAGGGTTTTAGTGAGGTTCCGTTGTGTTGCTAAGGGTCTTGTAGAGTGCTGTCGGGTCCTGGAGTATTCTGTAGGGTTCCAGAGGGCCTTGTAGGGTTCCGTCAAAATCTGAAGGGTTCCCTAGGGGCTCGTAGAGTCCCGTAGATTTCCGTAGGGGCCTGTAGGGTTGTGTAAGTGCCCGCAGAAGTCTGTAGGAGTCTGTGGGATTCTGTAAGGTTCCGGAGGGTTCTGCAGGGTTCCGTAGGGACCCGTAGAGTTCCGTAGTGGCTGGTAAAGTTCCGTAGGGCCCTGTGGGGTTCTGTATGGACCTGTAGGGTTCCGTAGGGGCGTGCAGGGTTCCGCAAGTGCCCGTAGGTGTCTGTAGGGGTCTGTAGGGGTCTGTAGGGTTCCGTAGGCACCTGCAGTGTTCTGTAGGAGCCCATAGGGTTTTAGTGAGGTTCCGTTGTGTTGCTAAGGGTCTTGTAGAGTGCTGTCGGGTCCTGGAGTATTCTGTAGGGTTCCAGAGGGGCTGGTAGGGTTCCGTCAAAATCTGAAGGGTTCCCTAGGGGCCCGTAGAGTCCCGTAGATTGCCGTAGGGGCCTCTAGGGTTGTGTAAGTGCCCGCAGGGGTTGGTAGGAGCTTGTAGGGTGCCATATGTTTCCGGAGGGTTGTGTAGGGTTCCGTAGGGGCCTGTAGTGTTCCCTAGGGGCCTGTAGAGTCTCGTACGGTTCCGTAGGGGCCTGTGGTGTTCCCTAGGGGCCTGTAGAGTCTCGTACGGTTCCGTAGGGGCCTGTGGTGTTCCCTAGGGGCCTGTAGAGTCTCGTACAGTTCCGTAGGGTCCTGTAGGTTTCCATAAGCGCCCGCAGAGGTCTGAAGGGGCCCGTACTGTTCCGTAAGGATCCATAGGGTTCCGTAGAGCTTCGTAGGTTCCCTAGAGGCCTCTGGAGTACCGCAGGAGCCAGTAGTGTTCCGTAGGGTCCTCTAGGGTTGAGTAAGTGCCCGCAGGAGTCTGTAGGAATCCGTGGGATTCTGTAAGGTTCTGGAGGGTTCTGCAGGGTTCCGTAGGGGCCCGTAGAGTTCCGTAGTGGCTGGTAAAGTTCCCTAGGGCCCTGTACCGTTCCGTAACTGCCTGCAAGGGTCTTTAGGCTTCCGTAGGGGCTGGTAGGGTTCCATAAAGTTCCGTGGGTTCCTGCAGAGTTCTGCAAGTGCCCGCAAGGGCCTGTAGGGGCCCACAGTGTTTCTGCCAGGTTCCGTAGAGTTCCGTAGGGGCCATATTTTTCTGTAGTGGCTGGTAGTATTCCGTAGGGGTCTGTAGGTTTCCGTAGGCACCTACAGTGTTCTGTAGGAGCCCATAGGGTTTTAGTGAGGTTCCGTTGTGTTGCTAAGGGTCTTGTAGAGTGCTGTCGGGTCCTGGAGTATTCTGTAGGGTTCCAGAGGGCCTTGTAGGGTTCCGTCAAAATCTGAAGGGTTCCCTAGGGGCTCGTAGAGTCCCGTAGATTTCCGTAGGGGCCTGTAGGGTTGTGTAAGTGCCCGCAGGGGTTGGTAGGAGCTTGTAGGGTGCCATATGTTTCCGGAGGGTTGTGTAGGGTTCCGTAGGGGCCTGTGGTTTTCCCTAAGGGCCTGTAGAGTCTCGTACGGTTCCGTAAGGGCCTGTGGTGTTCCCTAGGGGCCTGTAGAGTCTCGTACAGTTCTGTAGGGTCCTGTAGGTTTCCATAAGCGCCCGCAGAGGTCTGAAGGGGCCCGTACTGTTCCGTGAGGATCCATAGGGCTCCGTAGAGCTTCGTAGGTTCCCTAGAGGCCTCTGGAGTACCGCAGGAGCCAGTAGTGTTCTGTAGGGGCCCGTAGGGTTCCTTCCATAGGGGCTGGCAGTGTTCCGTAGGGGCCTGTAGGGTTGTGTAAGTGCCCGCAGGAGTCTGTAGGAGTCTGTGGGATTCTGTAAGGTTCCGGAGGGTTCTGCAGGGTTCCGTAGGGACCCGTAGAGTTCCGTAGTGGCTGGTAAAGTTCCGTAGGGCCCTGTGGGGTTCTGTATGGACCTGTAGGGTTCCGTAGGGGCCTGCAGGGTTCCGTAAGTGCCCGCAGGTGTCTGTAGGGTTCCGTAGGGGCCTGCAGGGTTCCGTAAGTGCCCGCAGGTGTCTGTAGGGTTTCGTAGGGGTCTGTACGTTTCCGTAGGCACCTGCAGTATTCTGTAGGAGCCCATAGGGTTTTAGTGAGGTTCCGTTGTGTTGCTAAGGGTCTTGTAGAGTGCTGTCGGGTCCTGGAGTATTCTGTAGGGTTCCAGAGGGCCTTGTAGGGTTCCGTCGAAATCTGAAGGGTTCCCTAGGGGCCCGTAGACTCCCGTAGATTTCCGTAGGGGCCTCTAGGGTTGTGTAAGTGCCCGCAGGGGTTGGTAGGAGCTTGTAGGGTGCCATATGTTTCCGGAGGGTTCCGTAGGGTTCCGTAGGGGCCTGTGGTGTTCCCTAGGGGCCTGTAGAGTCTCGTACAGTTCCGTAGGGTCCTGTAGGTTTCCATAAGCGCCCGCAGAGGTCTGAAGGGGCCCGTACTGTTCCGTAAGGATCCATAGGGTTCCGTAGAGCTTCGTAGGTTCCCTAGAGGCCTCTGGAGTACCGCAGGAGCCAGTAGTGTTCCGTAGGGTCCTCTAGGGTTGAGTAAGTGCCTGCAGGAGTCTGTAGGAATCCGTGGGATTCTGTAAGGTTCTGGAGGGTTCTGCAGGGTTCCCTAGGGGCCCGTAGAGTTCCGTAGTGGCTGGTAAAGTTCCCTAGGGCCCTGTACCGTTCCGTAACTGCCTGCAAGGGTCTTTAGGCTTCCGTAGGGGCTGGTAGGGTTCCATAAAGTTCCGTGGGTTCCTGCAGAGTTCTGCAAGTGCCCGCAAGGGCCTGTAGGGGCCCACAGTGTTTCTGCCAGGTTCCGTAGAGTTCCGTAGGGGCCATATTTTTCTGTAGTGGCTGGTAGTATTCCGTAGGGGTCTGTAGGTTTCCGTAGGCACCTACAGTGTTCTGTAGGAGCCCATAGGGTTTTAGTGAGGTTCCGTTGTGTTGCTAAGGGTCTTGTAGAGTGCTGTCGGGTCCTGGAGTATTCTGTAGGGTTCCAGAGGGCCTTGTAGGGTTCCGTCAAAATCTGAAGGGTTCCCTAGGGGCTCGTAGAGTCCCGTAGATTTCCGTAGGGGCCTGTAGGGTTGTGTAAGTGCCGCAGAAGTCTGTAGGAGTCTGTGGGATTCTGTAAGGTTCCGGAGGGTTCTGCAGGGTTCCGTAGGGACCCGTAGAGTTCCATAGTGGCTGGTAAAGTTCCGTAGGGCCCTGTGGGGTTCTGTATGGACCTGTAGGGTTCCGTAGGGGCCTGCAGGGTTCCGTAAGTGCCCGCAGGTGTCTGTAGGGTTCCGTAGGGGTCTGTAGGGTTCCGTAGGCACCTGCAGTATTCTGTAGGAGCCCATAGGGTTTTAGTGAGGTTCCGTTGTGTTGCTAAGGGTCTTGTAGAGTGCTGTCGGGTCCTGGAGTATTCTGTAGGGTTCCAGAGGGCCTTGTAGGGTTCCGTCGAAATCTGAAGGGTTCCCTAGGGGCCCGTAGACTCCCGTAGATTTCCGTAGGGGCCTCTAGGGTTGTGTAAGTGCCCGCAGGGGTTGGTAGGAGCTTGTAGGGTGCCATATGTTTCCGGAGGGTTGTGTAGGGTTCCGTTGGGGCCTGTGGTGTTCCCTAGGGGCCTGTAGAGTCTCGTACAGTTCTGTAGGGTCCTGTAGGTTTCCATAAGCGCCCGCAGAGGTCTGAAGGGGCCCGTACTGTTCCGTAAGGATCCATAGGGTTCCGTAGAGCTTCGTAGGTTCCCTAGAGGCCTCTGGAGTACCGCAGGAGCCAGTAGTGTTCCGTAGGGTCCTCTAGGGTTGAGTAAGTGCCCGCAGGAGTCTGTAGGAATCCGTGGGATTCTGTAAGGTTCTGGAGGGTTCTGCAGGGTTCCGTAGGGGCCCATAGAGTTCCGTAGTGGCTGGTAAAGTTCCCTAGGGCCCTGTACCGTTCCGTAACTGCCTGCAAGGGTCTTTAGGCTTCCGTAGGGGCTGGTAGGGTTCCATAAAGTTCCGTGGGTTCCTGCAGAGTTCTGCAAGTGCCCGCAAGGGCCTGTAGGGGCCCACAGTGTTTCTGCCAGGTTCCGTAGAGTTCCGTAGGGGCCATATTTTTCTGTAGTGGCTGGTAGTATTCCGTAGGGGTCTGTAGGTTTCCGTAGGCACCTACAGTGTTCTGTAGGAGCCCATAGGGTTTTAGTGAGGTTCCGTTGTGTTGCTAAGGGTCTTGTAGAGTGCTGTCGGGTCCTGGAGTATTCTGTAGGGTTCCAGAGGGGCTCGTAGGGTTCCATCGAAATCTATAGGGTTCCCTAGGGGCCCATAGAGTCCCGTAGATTTCCGTAGGGACCTGTAGGGTTGTGTAAGTGCCCGCAGAAGTCTGTAGGAGTCTGTGGGATTCTGTAAGGTTCTGGAGGGTTCTGCAGGGTTCCGTAGGGACCCGTAGAGTTCCATAGTGGCTTGTAAAGTTCCCTAGGGCCCTGTACCGTTCCGTAACTGCCTGCAAGGGTCTTTAGGCTTCCGTAGGGGCTGGTAGGGTTCCATAAAGTTCCGTGGGTTCCTGCAGAGTTCTGCAAGTGCCCGCAAGGGCCTGTAGGGGCCCACAGTGTTTCTGCCAGGTTCCGTAGAGTTCCGTAGGGGCCATATTTTTCTGTAGTGGCTGGTAGTATTCCGTAGGGGTCTGTAGGTTTCCGTAGGCACCTACAGTGTTCTGTAGGAGCCCATAGGGTTTTAGTGAGGTTCCGTTGTGTTGCTAAGGGTCTTGTAGAGTGCTGTTGGGTCCTGGAGTATTCTGTAGGGTTCCAGAGGGCCTTGTAGGGTTCCGTCAAAATCTGAAGGGTTCCCTAGGGGCTCGTAGAGTCCCGTAGATTTCCGTAGGGGCCTGTAGGGTTGTGTAAGTGCCCGCAGAAGTCTGTAGGAGTCTGTGGGATTCTGTAAGGTTCCGGAGGGTTCTGCAGGGTTCCGTAGGGACCCGTAGAGTTCCGTAGTGGCTGGTAAAGTTCCGTAGGGCCCTGTGGGGTTCTGTATGGACCTGTAGGGTTCCGTAGGGGCGTGCAGGGTTCCGCAAGTGCCCGTAGGTGTCTGTACGGGTCTGTAGGGGTCTGTAGGGTTCCGTAGGCACCTGCAGTGTTCTGTAGGAGCCCATAGGGTTTTAGTGAGGTTCCGTTGTGTTGCTAAGGGTCTTGTAGAGTGCTGTCGGGTCCTGGAGTATTCTGTAGGGTTCCAGAGGGGCTCGTAGGGTTCCGTCAAAATCTGAAGGGTTCCCTAGGGGCCCGTAGAGTCCCGTAGATTGCCGTAGGGGCCTGTAGGGTTGTGTAAGTGCCCGCAGGGGTTGGTAGGAGCTTGTAGGGTGCCATATGTTTCCGGAGGGTTGTGTAGGGTTCCGTAGGGGCCTGTAGTGTTCCCTAGGGGCCTGTAGAGTCTCGTACGGTTCCGTAGGGGCCTGTGGTGTTCCCTAGGGGCCTGTAGAGTCTCGTACGGTTCCGTAGGGGCCTGTGGTGTTCCCTAGGGGCCTGTAGAGTCTCGTACAGTTCCGTAGGGTCCTGTAGGTTTCCATAAGCGCCCGCAGAGGTCTGAAGGGGCCCGTACTGTTCCGTAAGGATCCATAGGGTTCCGTAGAGCTTCGTAGGTTCCCTAGAGGCCTCTGGAGTACCGCAGGAGCCAGTAGTGTTCCGTAGGGTCCTCTAGGGTTGAGTAAGTGCCCGCAGGAGTCTGTAGGAATCTGTGGGATTCTGTAAGGTTCTGGAGGGTTCTGCAGGGTTCCGTAGGGGCCCGTAGAGTTCCGTAGTGGCTGGTAAAGTTCCCTAGGGCCCTGTACCGTTCCGTAACTGCCTGCAAGGGTCTTTAGGCTTCCGTAGGGGCTGGTAGGGTTCCATAAAGTTCCGTGGGTTCCTGCAGAGTTCTGCAAGTGCCCGCAAGGGCCTGTAGGGGCCCACAGTGTTTCTGCCAGGTTCCGTAGAGTTCCGTAGGGGCCATATTTTTCTGTAGTGGCTGGTAGTATTCCGTAGGGGTCTGTAGGTTTCCGTAGGCACCTACAGTGTTCTGTAGGAGCCCATAGGGTTTTAGTGAGGTTCCGTTGTGTTGCTAAGGGTCTTGTAGAGTGCTGTCGGGTCCTGGAGTATTCTGTAGGGTTCCAGAGGGCCTTGTAGGGTTCCGTCAAAATCTGAAGGGTTCCCTAGGGGCTCGTAGAGTCCCGTAGATTGCCGTAGGGGCCTGTAGGGTTGTGTAAGTGCCCGCAGGGGTTGGTAGGAGCTTGTAGGGTGCCATATGTTTCCGGAGGGTTGTGTAGGGTTCCGTAAGGGCCTGTGGTGTTCCCTAGGGGCCTGTAGAGTCTCGTACAGTTCTGTAGGGTCCTGTAGGTTTCCATAAGCGCCCGCAGAGGTCTGAAGGGGCCCGTACTGTTCCGTGAGGATCCATAGGGCTCCGTAGAGCTTCGTAGGTTCCCTAGAGGCCTCTGGAGTACCGCAGGAGCCAGTAGTGTTCTGTAGGGGCCCGTAGGGTTCCTTCCATAGGGGCTGGCAGTGTTCCGTAGGGGCCTGTAGGGTTGTGTAAGTGCCCGCAGGAGTCTGTAGGAGTCTGTGGGATTCTGTAAGGTTCCGGAGGGTTCTGCAGGGTTCCGTAGGGACCCGTAGAGTTCCATAGTGGCTGGTAAAGTTCCGTAGGGCCCTGTGGGGTTCTGTATGGACCTGTAGGGTTCCGTAGGGGCCTGCAGGGTTCCGTAAGTGCCCGCAGGTGTCTGTAGGGTTCCGTAGGGGCCTGCAGGGTTCCGTAAGTGCCCGCAGGTGTCTGTAGGGTTCCGTAGGGGTCTGTAGGGTTCCGTAGGCACCTGCAGTATTCCGTAGGAGCCCATAGGGTTTTAGTGAGGTTCCGTTGTGTTGCTAAGGGTCTTGTAGAGTGCTGTCGGGTCCTGGAGTATTCTGTAGGGTTCCAGAGGGCCTTGTAGGGTTCCGTCGAAATCTGAAGGGTTCCCTAGGGGCCCATAGACTCCCGTAGATTTCCGTAGGGGCCTCTAGGGTTGTGTAAGTGCCCGCAGGGGTTGGTAGGAGCTTGTAGGGTGCCATATGTTTCCGGAGGGTTCCGTAGGGTTCCGTAGGGGCCTGTGGTGTTCCCTAGGGGCCTGTAGAGTCTCGTACGGTTCCGTAGGGGCCTGTGGTGTTCCCTAGGGGCCTGTAGAGTCTCGTACGGTTCCGTAGGGGCCTGTGGTGTTCCCTAGGGGCCTGTAGAGTCTCGTACAGTTCCGTAGGGTCCTGTAGGTTTCCATAAGCGCCCGCAGAGGTCTGAAGGGGCCCGTACTGTTCCGTAAGGATCCATAGGGTTCCGTAGAGCTTCGTAGGTTCCCTAGAGGCCTCTGGAGTACCGCAGGAGCCAGTAGTGTTCCGTAGGGTCCTCTAGGGTTGAGTAAGTGCCCGCAGGAGTCTGTAGGAATCTGTGGGATTCTGTAAGGTTCTGGAGGGTTCTGCAGGGTTCCGTAGGGGCCCGTAGAGTTCCATAGTGGCTGGTAAAGTTCCCTAGGGCCCTGTACCGTTCCGTAACTGCCTGCAAGGGTCTTTAGGCTTCCGTAGGGGCTGGTAGGGTTCCATAAAGTTCCGTGGGTTCCTGCAGAGTTCTGCAAGTGCCCGCAAGGGCCTGTAGGGGCCCACAGTGTTTCTGCCAGGTTCCGTAGAGTTCCGTAGGGGCCATATTTTTCTGTAGTGGCTGGTAGTATTCCGTAGGGGTCTGTAGGTTTCCGTAGGCACCTACAGTGTTCTGTAGGAGCCCATAGGGTTTTAGTGAGGTTCCGTTGTGTTGCTAAGGGTCTTGTAGAGTGCTGTCGGGTCCTGGAGTATTCTGTAGGGTTCCAGAGGGCCTTGTAGGGTTCCGTCAAAATCTGAAGGGTTCCCTAGGGGCTCGTAGAGTCCCGTAGATTGCCGTAGGGGCCTGTAGGGTTGTGTAAGTGCCCGCAGGGGTTGGTAGGAGCTTGTAGGGTGCCATATGTTTCCGGAGGGTTGTGTAGGGTTCCGTAAGGGCCTGTGGTGTTCCCTAGGGGCCTGTAGAGTCTCGTACAGTTCTGTAGGGTCCTGTAGGTTTCCATAAGCGCCCGCAGAGGTCTGAAGGGGCCCGTACTGTTCCGTGAGGATCCATAGGGCTCCGTAGAGCTTCGTAGGTTCCCTAGAGGCCTCTGGAGTACCGCAGGAGCCAGTAGTGTTCTGTAGGGGCCCGTAGGGTTCCTTCCATAGGGGCTGGCAGTGTTCCGTAGGGGCCTGTAGGGTTGTGTAAGTGCCCGCAGAAGTCTGTAGGAGTCTGTGGGATTCTGTAAGGTTCCGGAGGGTTCTGCAGGGTTCCGTAGGGACCCGTAGAGTTCCATAGTGGCTGGTAAAGTTCCGTAGGGCCCTGTGGGGTTCTGTATGGACCTGTAGGGTTCCGTAGGGGCCTGCAGGGTTCCGTAAGTGCCCGCAGGTGTCTGTAGGGTTCCGTAGGGGTCTGTAGGGTTCCGTAGGCACCTGCAGTATTCTGTAGGAGCCCATAGGGTTTTAGTGAGGTTCCGTTGTGTTGCTAAGGGTCTTGTAGAGTGCTGTCGGGTCCTGGAGTATTCTGTAGGGTTCCAGAGGGCCTTGTAGGGTTCCGTCGAAATCTGAAGGGTTCCCTAGGGGCCCATAGACTCCCGTAGATTTCCGTAGGGGCCTCTAGGGTTGTGTAAGTGCCCGCAGGGGTTGGTAGGAGCTTGTAGGGTGCCATATGTTTCCGGAGGGTTGTGTAGGGTTCCGTAGGGGCCTGTGGTGTTCCCTAGGGGCCTGTAGAGTCTCGTACAGTTCCGTAGGGTCCTGTAGGTTTCCATAAGCGCCCGCAGAGGTCTGAAGGGGCCCGTACTGTTCCGTAAGGATCCATAGGGTTCCGTAGAGCTTCGTAGGTTCCCTAGAGGCCTCTGGAGTACCGCAGGAGCCAGTAGTGTTCCGTAGGGTCCTCTAGGGTTGAGTAACTGCCCGCAGGAGTCTGTAGGAATCCGTGGGATTCTGTAAGGTTCTGGAGGGTTCTGCAGGGTTCCCTAGGGGCCCGTAGAGTTCCGTAGTGGCTGGTAAAGTTCCCTAGGGCCCTGTACCGTTCCGTAACTGCCTGCAAGGGTCTTTAGGCTTCCGTAGGGGCTGGTAGGGTTCCATAAAGTTCCGTGGGTTCCTGCAGAGTTCTGCAAGTGTCCGCAAGGGCCTGTAGGGGCCCACAGTGTTTCTGCCAGGTTCCGTAGAGTTCCGTAGGGGCCATATTTTTCTGTAGTGGCTGGTAGTATTCCGTAGGGGTCTGTAGGTTTCCGTAGGCACCTACAGTGTTCTGTAGGAGCCCATAGGGTTTTAGTGAGGTTCCGTTGTGTTGCTAAGGGTCTTGTAGAGTGCTGTCGGGTCCTGGAGTATTCTGTAGGGTTCCAGAGGGCCTTGTAGGGTTCCGTCAAAATCTGAAGGGTTCCCTAGGGACTCGTAGAGTCCCGTAGATTTCCGTAGGGGCCTGTAGGGTTGTGTAAGTGCCGCAGAAGTCTGTAGGAGTCTGTGGGATTCTGTAAGGTTCCGGAGGGTTCTGCAGGGTTCCGTAGGGACCCGTAGAGTTCCATAGTGGCTGGTAAAGTTCCGTAGGGCCCTGTGGGGTTCTGTATGGACCTGTAGGGTTCCGTAGGGGCCTGCAGGGTTCCGTAAGTGCCCGCAGGTGTCTGTAGGGTTCCGTAGGGGTCTGTAGGTTTCCGTAGGCACCTGCAGTATTCTGTAGGAGCCCATAGGGTTTTAGTGAGGTTCCGTTGTGTTGCTAAGGGTCTTGTAGAGTGCTGTCGGGTCCTGGAGTATTCTGTAGGGTTCCAGAGGGCCTTGTAGGGTTCCGTCGAAATCTGAAGGGTTCCCTAGGGGCCCGTAGACTCCCGTAGATTTCCGTAGGGGCCTCTAGGGTTGTGTAAGTGCCCGCAGGGGTTGGTAGGAGCTTGTAGGGTGCCATATGTTTCCGGAGGGTTGTGTAGGGTTCCGTAGGGGCCTGTGGTGTTCCCTAGGGGCCTGTAGAGTCTCGTACAGTTCTGTAGGGTCCTGTAGGTTTCCATAAGCGCCCGCAGAGGTCTGAAGGGGCCCGTACTGTTCCGTAAGGATCCATAGGGTTCCGTAGA
This sequence comes from Numenius arquata, assembly GCF_964106895.1. Taxonomy (NCBI): domain Eukaryota; kingdom Metazoa; phylum Chordata; class Aves; order Charadriiformes; family Scolopacidae; genus Numenius; species Numenius arquata. The sequence goes on from NW_027415685.1 coordinate 141,489, forward strand.
GCTTCGTAGGTTCCCTAGAGGCCTCTGGAGTACCGCAGGAGCCAGTAGTGTTCCGTAGGGTCCTCTAGGGTTGAGTAAGTGCCCGCAGGAGTCTGTAGGAATCCGTGGGATTCTGTAAGGTTCTGGAGGGTTCTGCAGGGTTCCGTAGGGGCCCATAGAGTTCCGTAGTGGCTGGTAAAGTTCCCTAGGGCCCTGTACCGTTCCGTAACTGCCTGCAAGGGTCTTTAGGCTTCCGTAGGGGCTGGTAGGGTTCCATAAAGTTCCGTGGGTTCCTGCAGAGTTCTGCAAGTGCCCGCAAGGGCCTGTAGGGGCCCACAGTGTTTCTGCCAGGTTCCGTAGAGTTCCGTAGGGGCCATATTTTTCTGTAGTGGCTGGTAGTATTCCGTAGGGGTCTGTAGGTTTCCGTAGGCACCTACAGTGTTCTGTAGGAGCCCATAGGGTTTTAGTGAGGTTCCGTTGTGTTGCTAAGGGTCTTGTAGAGTGCTGTCGGGTCCTGGAGTATTCTGTAGGGTTCCAGAGGGGCTCGTAGGGTTCCATCGAAATCTATAGGGTTCCCTAGGGGCCCATAGAGTCCCGTAGATTTCCGTAGGGGCCTGTAGGGTTGTGTAAGTGCCCGCAGAAGTCTGTAGGAGTCTGTGGGATTCTGTAAGGTTCTGGAGGGTTCTGCAGGGTTCCGTAGGGACCCGTAGAGTTCCATAGTGGCTTGTAAAGTTCCCTAGGGCCCTGTACCGTTCCGTAACTGCCTGCAAGGGTCTTTAGGCTTCCGTAGGGGCTGGTAGGGTTCCATAAAGTTCCGTGGGTTCCTGCAGAGTTCTGCAAGTGCCCGCAAGGGCCTGTAGGGGCCCACAGTGTTTCTGCCAGGTTCCGTAGAGTTCCGTAGGGGCCATATTTTTCTGTAGTGGCTGGTAGTATTCCGTAGGGGTCTGTAGGTTTCCGTAGGCACCTACAGTGTTCTGTAGGAGCCCATAGGGTTTTAGTGAGGTTCCGTTGTGTTGCTAAGGGTCTTGTAGAGTGCTGTCGGGTCCTGGAGTATTCTGTAGGGTTCCAGAGGGCCTTGTAGGGTTCCGTCAAAATCTGAAGGGTTCCCTAGGGGCTCGTAGAGTCCCGTAGATTTCCGTAGGGGCCTGTAGGGTTGTGTAAGTGCCGCAGAAGTCTGTAGGAGTCTGTGGGATTCCGTAAGGTTCCGGAGGGTTCTGCAGGGTTCCGTAGGGACCCGTAGAGTTCCATAGTGGCTGGTAAAGTTCCGTAGGGCCCTGTGGGGTTCTGTATGGACCTGTAGGGTTCCGTAGGGGCCTGCAGGGTTCCGTAAGTGCCCGCAGGTGTCTGTAGGGTTCCGTAGGGGTCTGTAGGGTTCCGTAGTCACCTGCAGTATTCTGTAGGAGCCCATAGGGTTTTAGTGAGGTTCCGTTGTGTTGCTAAGGGTCTTGTAGAGTGCTGTCGGGTCCTGGAGTATTCTGTAGGGTTCCAGAGGGGCTCGTAGGGTTCCATCGAAATCTATAGGGTTTCCTAGGGGCCCATAGAGTCCCGTAGATTTCCGTAGGGACCTGTAGGGTTGTGTAAGTGCCCGCAGAAGTCTGTAGGAGTCTGTGGGATTCTGTAAGGTTCCGGAGGGTTCTGCAGGGTTCCGTAGGGACCCGTAGAGTTCCATGGTGGCTGGTAAAGTTCCCTAGGGCCCTGTACCGTTCCGTAACTGCCTGCAAGGGTCTTTAGGCTTCCGTAGGGGCTGGTAGGGTTCCATAAAGTTCCGTGGGTTCCTGCAGAGTTCTGCAATTGCCCGCAAGGGCCTGTAGGGGCCCACAGTGTTTCTGCCAGGTTCCGTAGAGTTCCGTAGGGGCCATATTTTTCTGTAGTGGCTGGTAGTATTCCGTAGGGGACTGTAGGTTTCCGTAGGCACCTACAGTGTTCTGTAGGAGCCCATAGGGTTTTAGTGAGGTTCCGTTGTGTTGCTAAGGGTCTTGTAGAGTGCTGTCGGGTCCTGGAGTATTCTGTAGGGTTCCAGAGGGTCTCGTAGGGTTCCATCGAAATCTATAGGGTTCCCTAGGGGCCCATAGAGTCCCGTAGATTTCCGTAGGGACCTGTAGGGTTGTGTAAGTGCCCGCAGAAGTCTGTAGGAGTCTGTGGGATTCTGTAAGGTTCCGGAGGGTTCTGCAGGGTTCCGTAGGGACCCGTAGAGTTCCATAGTGGCTGGTAAAGTTCCGTAGGGCCCTGTGGGGTTCTGTATGGACCTGTAGGGTTCCGTAGGGGCCTGCAGGGTTCCGCAAGTGCCCGTAGGTGTCTGTACGGGTCTGTAGGGGTCTGTAGGGTTCCGTAGGCACCTGCAGTGTTCTGTAGGAGCCCATAGGGTTTTAGTGAGGTTCCGTTGTGTTGCTAAGGGTCTTGTAGAGTGCTGTCGGGTCCTGGAGTATTCTGTAGGGTTCCAGAGGGGCTCGTAGGGTTCCGTCAAAATCTGAAGGGTTCCCTAGGGGCCCGTAGAGTCCCGTAGATTTCCGTAGGGGCCTCTAGGGTTGTGTAAGTGCCCGCAGGGGTTGGTAGGAGCTTGTAGGGTGCCATATGTTTCCGGAGGGCTGTGTAGGGTTCCGTAGGGGCCTGTGGTGTTCCCTAGGGGCCTGTAGAGTCTCGTACAGTTCCGTAGGGTCCTGTAGGTTTCCATAAGCGCCCGCAGAGGTCTGAAGGGGCCCGTACTGTTCCGTAAGGATCCATAGGGCTCCGTAGAGCTTCGTAGGTTTCCTAGAGGCCTCTGGAGTACCGCAGGAGCCAGTAGTGTTCTGTAGGGGCCCGTAGGGTTCCTTCCATAGGGGCTGGCAGTGTTCCGTAGGGGCCTGTAGGGTTGTGTAAGTGCCCGCAGAAGTCTGTAGGAGTCTGTGGGATTCTGTAAGGTTCCGGAGGGTTCTGCAGGGTTCCGTAGGGACCCGTAGAGTTCCGTAGTGGCTGGTAAAGTTCCCTAGGGCCCTGTGGGGTTCTGTATGGACCTGTAGGGTTCCGTAGGGGCCTGCAGGGTTCCGTAAGTGCCCGCAGGTGTCTGTAGGGTTCCGTAGGGGTCTGTAGGGTTCCGTAGGCACCTGCAGTATTCTGTAGGAGCCCATAGGGTTTTAGTGAGGTTCCGTTGTGTTGCTAAGGGTCTTGTAGAGTGCTGTCGGGTCCTGGAGTATTCTGTAGGGTTCCAGAGGGCCTTGTAGGGTTCCGTCGAAATCTGAAGGGTTCCCTAGGGGCCCGTAGACTCCCGTAGATTTCCGTAGGGGCCTCTAGGGTTGTGTAAGTGCCCGCAGGGGTTGGTAGGAGCTTGTAGGGTGCCATATGTTTCCGGAGGGTTGTGTAGGGTTCCGTTGGGGCCTGTGGTGTTCCCTAGGGGCCTGTAGAGTCTCGTACAGTTCCGTAGGGTCCTGTAGGTTTCCATAAGCGCCCGCAGAGGTCTGAAGGGGCCCGTACTGTTCCGTAAGGATCCATAGGGTTCCGTAGAGCTTCGTAGGTTCCCTAGAGGCCTCTGGAGTACCGCAGGAGCCAGTAGTGTTCCGTAGGGTCCTCTAGGGTTGAGTAAGTGCCCGCAGGAGTCTGTAGGAATCCGTGGGATTCTGTAAGGTTCTGGAGGGTTCTGCAGGGTTCCGTAGGGGCCCGTAGAGTTCCGTAGTGGCTGGTAAAGTTCCCTAGGGCCCTGTACCGTTCCGTAACTGCCTGCAAGGGTCTTTAGGCTTCCGTAGGGGCTGGTAGGGTTCCATAAAGTTCCGTGGGTTCCTGCAGAGTTCTGCAAGTGCCCGCAAGGGCCTGTAGGGGCCCACAGTGTTTCTGCCAGGTTCCGTAGAGTTCCGTAGGGGCCATATTTTTCTGTAGTGGCTGGTAGTATTCCGTAGGGGTCTGTAGGTTTCCGTAGGCACCTACAGTGTTCTGTAGGAGCCCATAGGGTTTTAGTGAGGTTCCGTTGTGTTGCTAAGGGTCTTGTAGAGTGCTGTCGGGTCCTGGAGTATTCTGTAGGGTTCCAGAGGGCCTTGTAGGGTTCCGTCAAAATCTGAAGGGTTCCCTAGGGGCTCGTAGAGTCCCGTAGATTTCCGTAGGGGCCTGTAGGGTTGTGTAAGTGCCCGCAGAAGTCTGTAGGAGTCTGTGGGATTCTGTAAGGTTCCGGAGGGTTCTGCAGGGTTCCGTAGGGACCCGTAGAGTTCCGTAGTGGCTGGTAAAGTTCCGTAGGGCCCTGTGGGGTTCTGTATGGACCTGTAGGGTTCCGTAGGGGCGTGCAGGGTTCCGCAAGTGCCCGTAGGTGTCTGTACGGGTCTGTAGGGGTCTGTAGGGTTCCGTAGGCACCTGCAGTGTTCTGTAGGAGCCCATAGGGTTTTAGTGAGGTTCCGTTGTGTTGCTAAGGGTCTTGTAGAGTGCTGTCGGGTCCTGGAGTATTCTGTAGGGTTCCAGAGGGGCTGGTAGGGTTCCGTCAAAATCTGAAGGGTTCCCTAGGGGCCCGTAGACTCCCGTAGATTGCCGTAGGGGCCTCTAGGGTTGTGTAAGTGCCCGCAGGGGTTGGTAGGAGCTTGTAGGGTGCCATATGTTTCCGGAGGGTTGTGTAGGGTTCCGTAGGGGCCTGTAGTGTTCCCTAGGGGCCTGTAGAGTCTCGTACGGTTCCGTAGGGGCCTGTGGTGTTCCCTAGGGGCCTGTAGAGTCTCGTACAGTTCCGTAGGGTCCTGTAGGTTTCCATAAGCGCCCGCAGAGGTCTGAAGGGGCCCGTACTGTTCCGTGAGGATCCATAGGGCTCCGTAGAGCTTCGTAGGTTTCCTAGAGGCCTCTGGAGTACCGCAGGAGCCAGTAGTGTTCTGTAGGGGCCCGTAGGGTTCCTTCCATAGGGGCTGGCAGTGTTCCGTAGGGGCCTGTAGGGTTGTGTAAGTGCCCGCAGGAGTCTGTAGGAGTCTGTGGGATTCTGTAAGGTTCCGGAGGGTTCTGCAGGGTTCCGTAGGGACCCGTAGAGTTCCGTAGTGGTTGGTAAAGTTCCCTAGGGCCCTGTGGGGTTCTGTATGGACCTGTAGGGTTCCGTAGGGGCCTGCAGGGTTCCGTAAGTGCCCGCAGGTGTCTGTAGGGTTCCGTAGGGGTCTGTAGGGTTCCGTAGGCACCTGCAGTATTCTGTAGGAGCCCATAGGGTTTTAGTGAGGTTCCGTTGTGTTGCTAAGGGTCTTGTAGAGTGCTGTCGGGTCCTGGAGTATTCTGTAGGGTTCCAGAGGGCCTTGTAGGGTTCCGTCGAAATCTGAAGGGTTCCCTAGGGGCCCGTAGACTCCCGTAGATTTCCGTAGGGGCCTGTAGGGTTGTGTAAGTGCCCGCAGGGGTTGGTAGGAGCTTGTAGGGTGCCATATGTTTCCGGAGGGTTGTGTAGGGTTCCGTAGGGGCCTGTGGTGTTCCCTAGGGGCCTGTAGAGTCTCGTACAGTTCCGTAGGGTCCTGTAGGTTTCCATAAGCGCCCGCAGAGGTCTGAAGGGGCCCGTACTGTTCCGTGAGGATCCATAGGGCTCCGTAGAGCTTCGTAGGTTCCCTAGAGGCCTCTGGAGTACCGCAGGAGCCAGTAGTGTTCCGTAGGGTCCTCTAGGGTTGAGTAAGTGCCCGCAGAAGTCTGTAGGAGTCTGTGGGATTCTGTAAGGTTCTGGAGGGTTCTGCAGGGTTCCGTAGGGGCCCGTAGAGTTCCATAGTGGCTGGTAAAGTTCCCTAGGGCCCTGTACCGTTCCGTAACTGCCTGCAAGGGTCTTTAGGCTTCCGTAGGGGCTGGTAGGGTTCCATAAAGTTCCGTGGGTTCCTGCAGAGTTCTGCAAGTGCCCGCAAGGGCCTGTAGGGGCCCACAGTGTTTCTGCCAGGTTCCGTAGAGTTCCGTAGGGGCCATATTTTTCTGTAGTGGCTGGTAGTATTCCGTAGGGGTCTGTAGGTTTCCGTAGGCACCTACAGTGTTCTGTAGGAGCCCATAGGGTTTTAGTGAGGTTCCGTTGTGTTGCTAAGGGTCTTGTAGAGTGCTGTCGGGTCCTGGAGTATTCTGTAGGGTTCCAGAGGGGCTCGTAGGGTTCCATCGAAATCTATAGGGTTCCCTAGGGGCCCATAGAGTCCCGTAGATTTCCGTAGGGACCTGTAGGGTTGTGTAAGTGCCCGCAGAAGTCTGTAGGAGTCTGTGGGATTCTGTAAGGTTCTGGAGGGTTCTGCAGGGTTCCGTAGGGACCCGTAGAGTTCCATAGTGGCTGGTAAAGTTCCCTAGGGCCCTGTACCGTTCCGTAACTGCCTGCAAGGGTCTTTAGGCTTCCGTAGGGGCTGGTAGGGTTCCATAAAGTTCCGTGGGTTCCTGCAGAGTTCTGCAAGTGCCCGCAAGGGCCTGTAGGGGCCCACAGTGTTTCTGCCAGGTTCCGTAGAGTTCCGTAGGGGCCATATTTTTCTGTAGTGGCTGGTAGTATTCCGTAGGGGTCTGTAGGTTTCCGTAGGCACCTACAGTGTTCTGTAGGAGCCCATAGGGTTTTAGTGAGGTTCCGTTGTGTTGCTAAGGGTCTTGTAGAGTGCTGTCGGGTCCTGGAGTATTCTGTAGGGTTCCAGAGGGCCTTGTAGGGTTCCGTCAAAATCTGAAGGGTTCCCTAGGGGCTCGTAGAGTCCCGTAGATTTCCGTAGGGGCCTGTAGGGTTGTGTAAGTGCCGCAGAAGTCTGTAGGAGTCTGTGGGATTCTGTAAGGTTCCGGAGGGTTCTGCAGGGTTCCGTAGGGACCCGTAGAGTTCCATAGTGGCTGGTAAAGTTCCGTAGGGCCCTGTGGGGTTCTGTATGGACCTGTAGGGTTCCGTAGGGGCCTGCAGGGTTCCGTAAGTGCCCGCAGGTGTCTGTAGGGTTCCGTAGGGGTCTGTAGGGTTCCGTAGGCACCTGCAGTATTCTGTAGGAGCCCATAGGGTTTTAGTGAGGTTCCGTTGTGTTGCTAAGGGTCTTGTAGAGTGCTGTCGGGTCCTGGAGTATTCTGTAGGGTTCCAGAGGGCCTTGTAGGGTTCCGTCGAAATCTGAAGGGTTCCCTAGGGGCCCGTAGACTCCCGTAGATTTCCGTAGGGGCCTCTAGGGTTGTGTAAGTGCCCGCAGGGGTTGGTAGGAGCTTGTAGGGTGCCATATGTTTCCGGAGGGTTGTGTAGGGTTCCGTTGGGGCCTGTGGTGTTCCCTAGGGGCCTGTAGAGTCTCGTACGGTTCCGTAGGGGCCTGTGGTGTTCCCTAAGGGCCTGTAGAGTCTCGTACGGTTCCGTAGGGGCCTGTGGTGTTCCCTAGGGGCCTGTAGAGTCTCGTACAGTTCCGTAGGGTCCTGTAGGTTTCCATAAGCGCCCGCAGAGGTCTGAAGGGGCCCGTACTGTTCCGTAAGGATCCATAGGGTTCCGTAGAGCTTCGTAGGTTCCCTAGAGGCCTCTGGAGTACCGCAGGAGCCAGTAGTGTTCCGTAGGGTCCTCTAGGGTTGAGTAAGTGCCCGCAGGAGTCTGTAGGAATCCGTGGGATTCTGTAAGGTTCTGGAGGGTTCTGCAGGGTTCCGTAGGGGCCCGTAGAGTTCCGTAGTGGCTGGTAAAGTTCCCTAGGGCCCTGTACCGTTCCGTAACTGCCTGCAAGGGTCTTTAGGCTTCCGTAGGGGCTGGTAGGGTTCCATAAAGTTCCGTGGGTTCCTGCAGAGTTCTGCAAGTGCCCGCAAGGGCCTGTAGGGGCCCACAGTGTTTCTGCCAGGTTCCGTAGAGTTCCGTAGGGGCCATATTTTTCTGTAGTGGCTGGTAGTATTCCGTAGGGGTCTGTAGGTTTCCGTAGGCACCTACAGTGTTCTGTAGGAGCCCATAGGGTTTTAGTGAGGTTCCGTTGTGTTGCTAAGGGTCTTGTAGAGTGCTGTCGGGTCCTGGAGTATTCTGTAGGGTTCCAGAGGGCCTTGTAGGGTTCCGTCAAAATCTGAAGGGTTCCCTAGGGGCTCGTAGAGTCCCGTAGATTGCCGTAGGGGCCTGTAGGGTTGTGTAAGTGCCCGCAGGGGTTGGTAGGAGCTTGTAGGGTGCCATATGTTTCCGGAGGGTTGTGTAGGGTTCCGTAGGGGCCTGTGGTGTTCCCTAAGGGCCTGTAGAGTCTCGTATGGTTCCGTAAGGGCCTGTGGTGTTCCCTAGGGGCCTGTAGAGTCTCGTACAGTTCTGTAGGGTCCTGTAGGTTTCCATAAGCGCCCGCAGAGGTCTGAAGGGGCCCGTACTGTTCCGTGAGGATCCATAGGGTTCCGTAGAGCTTCGTAGGTTCCCTAGAGGCCTCTGGAGTACCGCAGGAGCCAGTAGTGTTCTGTAGGGGCCCGTAGGGTTCCTTCCATAGGGGCTGGCAGTGTTCCGTAGGGGCCTGTAGGGTTGTGTAAGTGCCCGCAGGAGTCTGTAGGAGTCTGTGGGATTCTGTAAGGTTCCGGAGGGTTCTGCAGGGTTCCGTAGGGACCCGTAGAGTTCCGTAGTGGCTGGTAAAGTTCCGTAGGGCCCTGTGGGGTTCTGTATGGACCTGTAGGGTTCCGTAGGGGCCTGCAGGGTTCCGTAAGTGCCCGCAGGTGTCTGTAGGGTTCCGTAGGGGCCTGCAGGGTTCCGTAAGTGCCCGCAGGTGTCTGTAGGGTTCCGTAGGGGTCTGTAGGGTTCCGTAGGCACCTGCAGTATTCTGTAGGAGCCCATAGGGTTTTAGTGAGGTTCCGTTGTGTTGCTAAGGGTCTTGTAGAGTGCTGTCGGGTCCTGGAGTATTCTGTAGGGTTCCAGAGGGCCTTGTAGGGTTCCGTCGAAATCTGAAGGGTTCCCTAGGGGCCCGTAGACTCCCGTAGATTTCCGTAGGGGCCTCTAGGGTTGTGTAAGTGCCCGCAGGGGTTGGTAGGAGCTTGTAGGGTGCCATATGTTTCCGGAGGGCTGTGTAGGGTTCCGTAGGGGCCTGTGGTGTTCCCTAGGGGCCTGTAGAGTCTCGTACAGTTCCGTAGGGTCCTGTAGGTTTCCATTAGCGCCCGCAGAGGTCTGAAGGGGCCCGTACTGTTCCGTAAGGATCCATAGGGCTCCGTAGAGCTTCGTAGGTTTCCTAGAGGCCTCTGGAGTACCGCAGGAGCCAGTAGTGTTCTGTAGGGGCCCGTAGGGTTCCTTCCATAGGGGCTGGCAGTGTTCCGTAGGGGCCTGTAGGGTTGTGTAAGTGCCCGCAGGAGTCTGTAGGAGTCTGTGGGATTCTGTAAGGTTCCGGAGGGTTCTGCAGGGTTCCGTAGGGACCCGTAGAGTTCCGTAGTGGCTGGTAAAGTTCCGTAGGGCCCTGTGGGGTTCTGTATGGACCTGTAGGGTTCCGTAGGGGCCTGCAGGGTTCCGTAAGTGCCCGCAGGTGTCTGTAGGGTTCCGTAGGGGTCTGTAGGTTTCCGTAGGCACCTGCAGTATTCTGTAGGAGCCCATAGGGTTTTAGTGAGGTTCCGTTGTGTTGCTAAGGGTCTTGTAGAGTGCTGTCGGGTCCTGGAGTATTCTGTAGGGTTCCAGAGGGCCTTGTAGGGTTCCGTCGAAATCTGAAGGGTTCCCTAGGGGCCCGTAGACTCCCGTAGATTTCCGTAGGGGCCTGTAGGGTTGTGTAAGTGCCCGCAGGGGTTGGTAGGAGCTTGTAGGGTGCCATATGTTTCCGGAGGGTTGTGTAGGGTTCCGTAGGGGCCTGTGGTGTTCCCTAGGGGCCTGTAGAGTCTCGTACAGTTCCGTAGGGTCCTGTAGGTTTCCATAAGCGCCCGCAGAGGTCTGAAGGGGCCCGTACTGTTCCGTGAGGATCCATAGGGCTCCGTAGAGCTTCGTAGGTTCCCTAGAGGCCTCTGGAGTACCGCAGGAGCCAGTAGTGTTCCGTAGGGTCCTCTAGGGTTGAGTAAGTGCCCGCAGAAGTCTGTAGGAGTCTGTGGGATTCTGTAAGGTTCTGGAGGGTTCTGCAGGGTTCCGTAGGGGCCCGTAGAGTTCCATAGTGGCTGGTAAAGTTCCCTAGGGCCCTGTACCGTTCCGTAACTGCCTGCAAGGGTCTTTAGGCTTCCGTAGGGGCTGGTAGGGTTCCATAAAGTTCCGTGGGTTCCTGCAGAGTTCTGCAAGTGCCCGCAAGGGCCTGTAGGGGCCCACAGTGTTTCTGCCAGGTTCCGTAGAGTTCCGTAGGGGCCATATTTTTCTGTAGTGGCTGGTAGTATTCCGTAGGGGTCTGTAGGTTTCCGTAGGCACCTACAGTGTTCTGTAGGAGCCCATAGGGTTTTAGTGAGGTTCCGTTGTGTTGCTAAGGGTCTTGTAGAGTGCTGTCGGGTCCTGGAGTATTCTGTAGGGTTCCAGAGGGTCTCGTAGGGTTCCATCGAAATCTATAGGGTTCCCTAGGGGCCCATAGAGTCCCGTAGATTTCCGTAGGGACCTGTAGGGTTGTGTAAGTGCCCGCAGAAGTCTGTAGGAGTCTGTGGGATTCTGTAAGGTTCTGGAGGGTTCTGCAGGGTTCCGTAGGGACCCGTAGAGTTCCATAGTGGCTGGTAAAGTTCCCTAGGGCCCTGTACCGTTCCGTAACTGCCTGCAAGGGTCTTTAGGCTTCCGTAGGGGCTGGTAGGGTTCCATAAAGTTCCGTGGGTTCCTGCAGAGTTCTGCAAGTGCCCGCAAGGGCCTGTAGGGGCCCACAGTGTTTCTGCCAGGTTCCGTAGAGTTCCGTAGGGGCCATATTTTTCTGTAGTGGCTGGTAGTATTCCGTAGGGGTCTGTAGGTTTCCGTAGGCACCTACAGTGTTCTGTAGGAGCCCATAGGGTTTTAGTGAGGTTCCGTTGTGTTGCTAAGGGTCTTGTAGAGTGCTGTCGGGTCCTGGAGTATTCTGTAGGGTTCCAGAGGGCCTTGTAGGGTTCCGTCAAAATCTGAAGGGTTCCCTAGGGGCTCGTAGAGTCCCGTAGATTTCCGTAGGGGCCTGTAGGGTTGTGTAAGTGCCGCAGAAGTCTGTAGGAGTCTGTGGGATTCTGTAAGGTTCCGGAGGGTTCTGCAGGGTTCC
>NW_027415686.1:0-21715 GCF_964106895.1 Numenius arquata
TTCCCCCCCCCCCAGACTCTGGGGTCCCCCATTTCCCCCCCCCCCCATTTTCCCCCATTCCCCCCCCCCCCAGACTCTGGGGTCCCCCATTTCCCCCCCTCCCCCCCCATTTTCCCCCGTTTTCCCCACCCGCCCCCCATTTTACCCCATTTTCCCCCCCCCCCCAGATTCTGGGGTCCCCCATTTCCCCCCCCCCCCCGGACTCTGGGGTCCCCCCATTTCCCCCCCCCCCCAGACTCTGGGGTCCCCCATTTCCCCCCCTCCCCCCCCATTTTACCCCATTCCCCCCCCCCCCAGACTCTGGGGTCCCCCATTTCCCCCCCCTCCCCCCCCATTTTACCCCATTCCCCCCCCCCAGACTCTGGGGTCCCCCATTTCCCCCCTCCCCCCCCAGATTCTGGGGGTCCCCCATTTCCCCCCCCCCCTCCCCCCCCATTTTCCCCCATTCCCCCCCCCCCCCCAGACTCTGGGGTCCCCCGTCTCCCCCCCCCCCGGATTCTGGGGTCCCCCGTCCCCCCCCCTCACCGTGGGGGCCCCCTCCTCGCTGTCGGGGCTGAGGGTGCTGTAGGGCCCGATGGGGCGCAGGAGGGCGGGGACGCGGGGGGGGGGGCGCCGGTTCCTCCTGGGGGGGCGGGGGGGGGACACACAGGGCGCTAACGAGGCCGCTAACGAAGCCGGGGGGTCATTAAGGGGGGTTATTAATGAAGGGGGGGGGCACTGACCTCGAAGAGAGCGGGTTCGGAGGCGGGGCCGGCCGCCGGGGGGGCGTGTCCTGCCGCGGCCACGCCCCCGGGGTGGGCGTGCCCTCGGGGGGTGGGCGTGGTCTCGTCGCTGGGGGTGGGGCTTGTGTCGGAGGGGAGGGGCCGGGAGCTGGAGGGGGAGGGGGGCTCGGGGGAGCTCTCCGAAGGCTCCGCCCCCTCCCGCCAAGGCCACGCCCCCGACATCCTCTTCTTCACCCCACCCCCCCCGGTGACGTCAGCGATGAGGTCAGCGGTGAGGTCAGAGATGAGGTCAGCGGGAGCTGGGGGAGCAAGGGCGTTTTGGGGGAAAAACGAGCACTTTGGGGCAAAGGGGGGGGGGAGGCGTTTCAGGGGGAAAAGAGCCCTTTTGGGGGAAAAGAGACGGTTTCGGGCAGAGGAAAGGGCGTTTTGGGGGGGAAAAGAGCCATTCTGGGGGAAAAGAGCCATTCTGGGGGAAAATAGACATTTTTAGGGGAAAAGAGCCATTTTTGGGCAGAGGAAAGGGCGTTTTGGGGGGAAAAGAGCCATTCTGGGGGAAAAGAGCCATTTTTTGGGGAAAAGAGCCATTTTTGGGCAGAGGAAAGGGCGTTTTGGGGGGAAAAGAGCCATTCTGGGGGAAAATAGACATTTTTAGGGGAAAAGAGCCATTTTTAGGGGAAAAGAGCCATTTTTAGGGGAAAAGAGCCATTTTTAGGGGAAAAGAGCCATTTTTGGGCAGAGGAAAGGGCATTTTGGGGGGGAAACAGCCATTCTGGGGGAAAAGAGACGTTTTCGGGCAGAGGAAAGGGCATTTTGGGGGGAAAAGAGCCATTCTGGGGGAAAATAAACATTTTTTGGTAAAAAAAAAAAAGGCATTTTGGGGAGAAAAGAGCCCTTTTGGAGGGAAAATAGACATTTTTGGGCAAAGGGCATTTTGGGGGGAAAAGAGCCATTCTGGGGGAAAATAGACATTTTTTGGTAAAAAAAGGCATTTTGGGGGGAAAACAACCCTTTTGGGGGAAAATAGACATTTTTGTTAAAAAAAGGCATTTGGGGGGAAAACCACCCTTTTGGGGGAAAATAGACATTTCTGGCAGAGGAAAGGGCATTTTTGGGGAAAAACAGCCCTTTTGGGGGGAAAATAGATGTTTTTGGCAGAAAAAAAAGAGCATTTGGGGGAAAAGAGCCATTCTGGGGGAAAATAGACATTTTTGGGCAGAGGAAAGGGCATTTTGGGGAAAACAGACATTTTATGGCAGAAAAAAAGGCATTTTGGGGAGAAAACAACCCTTTTGGGGGAAAATAAACGATTTTGGCAGAAAAAGGGGCATTTCGGGGTAAAAGAGCCCTTTTTGGGGGAAAATAGACATTTTTGGGCAGAGAAAAGAGCATTTTGAGGGGAAAAGAGCCACTCTGGGGGAAAATAGACATTTTTGGGCAGAAAAAAAGGCATTTTGGGGGAAAAAGAGCCCTTTTGGGGGAAAATAAATTATTTTGGCAGAGGAAAGGGCATTTTGGGGGGAAAACAGCCCTTTTTGGGGGAAAACAGACATTTTTGGGCAGAGAAAAGAGCATTTTGGGGGGGAAAGAGCCATTCTGGGGGAAAAGAGACATTTTTTGTTAAAAGAAGGCATTTTGGGGGGAAAACAACCCTTTTGGGGGAAAATAGACATTTCTGGCAGAGGAAAGGGCATTTTTGGGGAAAAACAGCCCTTTTGGGGGGAAAATAGATGTTTTTGGCAGAAAAAAAAAGAGCATTTGGGGGGAAAAGAGCCATTCTGGGGGGAAAAGAGCCATTTTTAGGGAAAAAGAGCCATTTTTAGGGAAAAAGAGCCATTTTGGGGGGCAGAGGAAAGGGTGTTTTGGGGGGGAAACAGCCATTCTGGGGGAAAAGAGACGTTTTCGGGCAGAGGAAAGGGCATTTTGGGGCAAAACAGCCATTCTGGGGGAAAATAGACGTTTTTTGGTAAAAAAAAAAAAGGCATTTTGGGGAGAAAAGAGCCCTTTTGGGGGGAAAATAGACATTTTTGGGCAAAGGGCATTTTGGGGGGAAAAGAGCCATTCTGGGGGAAAATAGACATTTTTTGGTAAAAAAAAGGCATTTTGGGGGGAAAACAGCCCTTTTGGGGGAAAATAAATGATTTTGGCAGAGGAAAGAGCATTTTGGGGGGAAAACAGCATTTTTTGGGGGAAAATAGACATTTTTGGGCAGAGAAAAGAGCATTTTGGGGGGAAAGAGCCATTCTGGGGGAAAATAGACATTTTTTGGTAAAAAAAAAAAGGCATTTTGGGGGGAAAAGAGCCCTTTTGGGGGAAAATAGACATTTTTGGCAGAAAAAAAAAAGGGCATTTTTGAAGAAAACAGCCCTTTTGGGGGGAAAATAGACATTTTTGGGCAGAGGAAATGGCGTTTTGGGGGGAAAAGAGCCCTTTTGAGGGAAAATAAACATTTTTGGGCAGAAAAAAGGGCATTTTGGGGCGAAACAGCCATTCTGGGGGAAAATAGACATTTTTGGGCAGAGGAAAGGGCATTTTGGGGGGGAAAACAGCCCTTTTTGGGGGAAAATAGACATTTTTGGGCAGAGAAAAGGGCATTTGGGGGGAAAGAGAGCCCTTTTGGGGAAAAATAGACGTTTTTGGCAGAAAAAAAGTGCATTTCGGGAGGGAATGGGGGGGGGAATACACATTTTTTAGCAGAAAAAAAAGGGCATTTGGGGGGAAAACAGCCCTTTTGGGAAGAAAAATAGATATTTTTGTCAGAGAAAAGGGCATTTTGGGGGGAAAAGAGCCATTTTGGAGGAAAAATAGACATTTTTGGCAGAAAAAGGGGTATTTAGGGGGAAAACAGCCCTTTTGGGGGAAAAATAGACATTTTTGGCAGGAGAAACGATAACGGGGGGAGAAACGGCCACTTTGGGGCGTTAAAAAACCATTTTAGGGAGAAAAAAAAAAATAGCAGTTTTTAGAAGGAAGTAACAGTTTGAGGGGAAAAAATCGCAATTTCAGACAAAACCCACCCATTTCCGGGGCCAAAACGACCATTTTTGGGAGAGAAAAGGTCGATTTGGGGCCCAAAACGGCCGTTTTTGGGAGAGAAAAGGTCGATTTGGGGCCAAAAGGGCCGTTTTGGGAGGGAAAAGGTCGATTTGGGGCCAAAAGGGCCGTTTTTGGGAGAGAAAAGGTCGATTTGGGGCCAAAAGGGCCGTTTTTGGGAGAGAAAAGGTTGATTTGGGGCCAAAAGGGCCGTTTTTGGGAGGGAAAAGGTCGATTTGGGGCCAAAAGGGCCGTTTTTGGGAGGGAAAAGGTCGATTTGGGGCCAAAAGGGCCGTTTTTGGGAGGGAAAAGGTCAATTTGGGGCCAAAAGGGCCGTTTTTTGGGAGAGAAAAGGTCGATTTGGGGCCAAAAGGGCCATTTTTGGAGAGAAAAGCTCGATTTGGGGCCAAAAGGGCCGTTTTGGGGAGAGAAAAGCTCGATTTGGGGCCAAAAGGGCCGTTTTTGGGAGAGAAAAGGTCGATTTGGGGCCAAAAGGGCCGTTTTTGGGAGAGAAAAGCTCGATTTGGGGCCAAAAAGGGCCGTTTTTTTGGGAGAGAAAAGCTCGATTTGGGGCCAAACGGGCCGTTTTTGGGAGAGAAAAGGTCGATTTGGGGCCAAAAGGGCCGTTTTGGGGAGAGAAAAGCTCGATTTGGGGCCAAAAGGGCCGTTTTGGGGAGAGAAAAGCTCGATTTGGGGCCAAACGGGCCGTTTTTGGGAGAGAAAAGGTCGATTTGGGGCCAAAAGGGCCGTTTTGGGGAGAGAAAAGCTCGATTTGGGGCCAAAAGGGCCGTTTTGGGGAGAGAAAAGCTCGATTTGGGGCCAAAAGGGCCGTTTTTGGGAGAGAAAAGCTCGATTTGGGGCCAAAAGGGCCGTTTTTGGGAGAGAAAAGCTCGATTTGGGGCCAAAAGGGCCGTTTTTGGGAGGGAAAAGGTCGATTTGGGGCCAAAAGGGCCGTTTTTGGGAGAGAAAAGGTCGATTTGGGGCCAAAAGGGCCGTTTTTGGAGGGAAAAGTTCGATTTGGGGCCAAAAGGGCCGTTTTTGGGAGGGAAAAGGTCGATATGGGGCCAAAAGGGCCGTTTTTGGGAGAGAAAAGGTCGATTTGGGGCCAAAAGGGCCGTTTTTGGGAGAGAAAAGGTCGATTTGGGGCCAAAAGGGCCGTTTTTGGGAGGGAAAAGGTCGATTTGGGGCCAAAAGGGCCGTTTTTGGGAGAGAAAAGGTCGATTTGGGGCCAAAAGGGCCGTTTTGGGGAGAGAAAAGCTCGATTTGGGGCCAAACGGGCCGTTTTTGGGAGAGAAAAGCTCGATTTGGGGCCAAAAGGGCCGTTTTTGGGAGGGAAAAGGTCGATTTGGGGCCAAAAGGGCCGTTTTTGGGAGGGAAAAGGTCGATTTGGGGCCAAAAGGGCCGTTTTTGGGAGGGAAAAGGTCGATTTGGGGCCAAAAGGGCCGTTTTTGGGAGGGAAAAGTTCGATTTGGGGCCAAAAGGGCCGTTTTTGGGAGGGAAAAGGTCGATATGGGGCCAAAAGGGCCGGTTTTGGGAGAGAAAAGGTCGATTTGGGGCCAAAAGGGCCGTTTTTGGGAGGGAAAAGGTCAATTTGGGGCCAAAAGGGCCGTTTTTGGGAGAGAAAAGCTCGATTTGGGGCCAAAAGGGCCGTTTTTGGGAGAGAAAAGCTCGATTTGGGGCCAAAAGGGCCGTTTTTGGGAGAGAAAAGGTCGATTTGGGGCCAAAAGGGCCGTTTTTGGGAGAGAAAAGGTCGATTTGGGGCCAAAAGGGCCGTTTTTGGGAGAGAAAAGGTCGATTTGGGGCCAAAAGGGCCGTTTTTGGGAGGGAAAAGGTCGATTTGGGGCCAAAAGGGCCGTTTTTCGGAGAGAAAAGGTCGATTTGGGGCCAAAAGGGCCGTTTTTGGGAGGGAAAAGCTCGATTTGGGGCCAAAAGGGCCGTTTTTGGGAGGGAAAAGGTCGATTTGGGGCCAAAAGGGCCGTTTTTGGGAGAGAAAAGGTCGATTTGGGGCCAAAAGGGCCGTTTTTGGGAGAGAAAAGGTCGATTTGGGGCCAAAAGGGCCGTTTTTGGGAGGGAAAAGGTCGATTTGGGGCCAAAAGGGCCAGTTTTGGGAGAGAAAAGGTCGATTTGGGGCCAAAAGGGCCAGTTTTGGGAGAGAAAAGGTCGATTTGGGGCCAAAAGGGCCGTTTTTCGGAGAGAAAAGGTCGATTTGGGGCCAAAAGGGCCGTTTTTGGGAGAGAAAAGGTTGATTTGGGGCCAAAAGGGCCGTTTTTGGGAGGGAAAAGGTCGATTTGGGGCCAAAAGGGCCGTTTTTGGGAGGGAAAAGGTCAATTTGGGGCCAAAAGGGCCGTTTTTGGGAGAGAAAAGGTCGATTTGGGGCCAAAAGGGCCATTTTTGGGAGAGAAAAGGTCGATTTGGGGCCAAAAGGGCCGTTTTTTCGGAGAGAAAAGGTCGATTTGGGGCCAAAAGGGCCGTTTTTGGGAGAGAAAAGGTTGATTTGGGGCCAAAAGGGCCGTTTTTGGGAGGGAAAAGGTCGATTTGGGGCCAAAAGGGCCGTTTTTGGGAGAGAAAAGCTCGATTTGGGGCCAAAAGGGCCGTTTTTGGGAGAGAAAAGCTCGATTTGGGGCCAAAAGGGCCGTTTTTGGGAGGGAAAAGGTCGATTTGGGGCCAAAAGGGCCGTTTTTGGGAGAGAAAAGGTCGATTTGGGGCCAAAAGGGCCGTTTTTGGGAGAGAAAAGGTCGATTTGGGGCCAAAAGGGCCGTTTTTGGGAGAGAAAAGGTCGATTTGGGGCCAAAAGGGCCGTTTTTGGGAGAGAAAAGCTCGATTTGGGGCCAAAAGGGCCGTTTTTGGGAGGGAAAAGGTCGATTTGGGGCCAAAAGGGCCGTTTTTGGGAGAGAAAAGGTCGATTTGGGGCCAAAAGGGCCGTTTTTGGGAGGGAAAAGTTCGATTTGGGGCCAAAAGGGCCGTTTTTGGGAGGGAAAAGGTCGATATGGGGCCAAAAGGGCCGTTTTTGGGAGAGAAAAGGTCGATTTGGGGCCAAAAGGGCCGTTTTTGGGAGAGAAAAGGTCGATTTGGGGCCAAAAGGGCCGTTTTTGGGAGGGAAAAGGTCGATTTGGGGCCAAAAGGGCCGTTTTTGGGAGAGAAAAGGTCGATTTGGGGCCAAAAGGGCCGTTTTGGGGAGAGAAAAGCTCGATTTGGGGCCAAACGGGCCGTTTTTGGGAGAGAAAAGCTCGATTTGGGGCCAAAAGGGCCGTTTTTGGGAGGGAAAAGGTCGATTTGGGGCCAAAAGGGCCGTTTTTGGGAGGGAAAAGGTCGATTTGGGGCCAAAAGGGCCGTTTTTGGGAGAGAAAAGGTCGATTTGGGGCCAAAAGGGCCGTTTTGGGGAGAGAAAAGCTCGATTTGGGGCCAAAAGGGCCGTTTTGGGGAGAGAAAAGCTCGATTTGGGGCCAAAAGGGCCGTTTTTGGGAGGGAAAAGGTCGATTTGGGGCCAAAAGGGCCGTTTTTTCGGAGAGAAAAGGTCGATTTGGGGCCAAAAGGGCCGTTTTTGGGAGGGAAAAGTTCGATTTGGGGCCAAAAGGGCCGTTTTTGGGAGGGAAAAGGTCGATATGGGGCCAAAAGGGCCGGTTTTGGGAGAGAAAAGGTCGATTTGGGGCCAAAAGGGCCGTTTTTGGGAGGGAAAAGGTCAATTTGGGGCCAAAAGGGCCGTTTTTGGGAGAGAAAAGCTCGATTTGGGGCCAAAAGGGCCGTTTTTGGGAGAGAAAAGCTCGATTTGGGGCCAAAAGGGCCGTTTTTGGGAGAGAAAAGGTCGATTTGGGGCCAAAAGGGCCGTTTTTGGGAGAGAAAAGGTCGATTTGGGGCCAAAAGGGCCGTTTTTGGGAGGGAAAAGGTCGATTTGGGGCCAAAAGGGCCGTTTTTCGGAGAGAAAAGGTCGATTTGGGGCCAAAAGGGCCGTTTTTGGGAGGGAAAAGCTCGATTTGGGGCCAAAAGGGCCGTTTTTGGGAGGGAAAAGGTCGATTTGGGGCCAAAAGGGCCGTTTTTGGGAGAGAAAAGGTCGATTTGGGGCCAAAAGGGCCGTTTTTGGGAGAGAAAAGGTCGATTTGGGGCCAAAAGGGCCGTTTTTGGGAGGGAAAAGGTCGATTTGGGGCCAAAAGGGCCAGTTTTGGGAGAGAAAAGGTCGATTTGGGGCCAAAAGGGCCAGTTTTGGGAGAGAAAAGGTCGATTTGGGGCCAAAAGGGCCGTTTTTGGGAGAGAAAAGGTCGATTTGGGGCCAAAAGGGCCGTTTTTGGGAGAGAAAAGGTTGATTTGGGGCCAAAAGGGCCGTTTTTGGGAGGGAAAAGGTCGATTTGGGGCCAAAAGGGCCGTTTTTGGGAGGGAAAAGCTCGATTTGGGGCCAAAAGGGCCGTTTTTGGGAGGGAAAAGGTCAATTTGGGGCCAAAAGGGCCGTTTTTGGGAGAGAAAAGGTCGATTTGGGGCCAAAAGGGCCATTTTTGGGAGAGAAAAGGTCGATTTGGGGCCAAAAGGGCCGTTTTTCGGAGAGAAAAGGTCGATTTGGGGCCAAAAGGGCCGTTTTTGGGAGAGAAAAGGTTGATTTGGGGCCAAAAGGGCCGTTTTTGGGAGGGAAAAGGTCGATTTGGGGCCAAAAGGGCCGTTTTTGGGAGGGAAAAGGTCGATTTGGGGCCAAAAGGGCCGTTTTTGGGAGAGAAAAGCTCGATTTGGGGCCAAAAGGGCCGTTTTTGGGAGAGAAAAGCTCGATTTGGGGCCAAAAGGGCCGTTTTTGGGAGAGAAAAGCTCGATTTGGGGCCAAAAGGGCCGTTTTTGGGAGAGAAAAGGTCGATTTGGGGCCAAAAGGGCCGTTTTTGGGAGAGAAAAGGTCGATTTGGGGCCAAAAGGGCCGTTTTGGGAGAGAAAAGGTCGATTTGGGGCCAAAAGGGCCGTTTTTGGGAGGGAAAAGGTCGATTTGGGGCCAAAAGGGCTGTTTTTGGGAGGGAAAAGGTCGATTTGGGGCCAAAAGGGCCGTTTTTTTGGAGGGAAAAGGTCGATTTGGGGCCAAAAGGGCCGTTTTTGGGAGAGAAAAGCTCGATTTGGGGCCAAAAGGGCCGTTTTGGGAGAGAAAAGCTCGATTTGGGGCCAAACGGGCCGTTTTTGGGAGAGAAAAGCTCGATTTGGGGCCAAAAGGGCCGTTTTGGGGAGAGAAAAGCTCGATTTGGGGCCAAACGGGCCGTTTTTGGGAGAGAAAAGCTCGATTTGGGGCCAAAAGGGCCGTTTTTGGGAGGGAAAAGGTCGATTTGGGGCCAAAAGGGCCGTTTTTGGGAGGGAAAAGGTCGATTTGGGGCCAAAAGGGCCATTTTTGGGAGAGAAAAGGTCGATTTGGGGCCAAAAGGGCCGTTTTGGGGAGAGAAAAGCTCGATTTGGGGCCAAAAGGGCCGTTTTGGGGAGAGAAAAGGTCGATTTGGGGCCAAAAGGGCCGTTTTTGGGAGAGAAAAGGTTGATTTGGGGCCAAAAGGGCTGTTTTTGGGAGGGAAAAGGTCGATTTGGGGCCAAAAGGGCCGTTTTTGGGAGGGAAAAGGTCGATTTGGGGCCAAAAGGGCCGTTTTTGGGAGAGAAAAGCTCGATTTGGGGCCAAAAGGGCCGTTTTGGGGAGAGAAAAGCTCGATTTGGGGCCAAACGGGCCGTTTTTTGGGAGAGAAAAGGTCGATTTGGGGCCAAAAGGGCCGTTTTGGGGAGAGAAAAGCTCGATTTGGGGCCAAACGGGCCGTTTTTGGAGAGAAAAGCTCGATTTGGGGCCAAAAGGGCCGTTTTTGGGAGGGAAAAGGTCGATTTGGGGCCAAAAGGGCCGTTTTTGGGAGGGAAAAGGTCGATTTGGGGCCAAAAGGGCCATTTTTGGGAGAGAAAAGGTCGATTTGGGGCCAAAAGGGCCGTTTTGGGGAGAGAAAAGCTCGATTTGGGGCCAAAAGGGCCGTTTTGGGGAGAGAAAAGCTCGATTTGGGGCCAAAAGGGCCGTTTTTGGGAGGGAAAAGGTCGATTTGGGGCCAAAAGGGCCGTTTTTCGGAGAGAAAAGGTCGATTTGGGGCCAAAAGGGCCGTTTTTGGGAGGGAAAAGTTCGATTTGGGGCCAAAAGGGCCGTTTTTGGGAGGGAAAAGGTCGATATGGGGCCAAAAGGGCCGGTTTTGGGAGAGAAAAGGTCGATTTGGGGCCAAAAGGGCCGTTTTTGGGAGGGAAAAGGTCAATTTGGGGCCAAAAGGGCCGTTTTTGGGAGAGAAAAGCTCGATTTGGGGCCAAAAGGGCCGTTTTTGGGAGAGAAAAGCTCGATTTGGGGCCAAAAGGGCCGTTTTTGGGAGAGAAAAGGTCGATTTGGGGCCAAAAGGGCCGTTTTTGGGAGAGAAAAGGTCGATTTGGGGCCAAAAGGGCCGTTTTTGGGAGGGAAAAGGTCGATTTGGGGCCAAAAGGGCCGTTTTTCGGAGAGAAAAGGTCGATTTGGGGCCAAAAGGGCCGTTTTTGGGAGGGAAAAGCTCGATTTGGGGCCAAAAGGGCCGTTTTTGGGAGGGAAAAGGTCGATTTGGGGCCAAAAGGGCCGTTTTTGGGAGAGAAAAGGTCGATTTGGGGCCAAAAGGGCCGTTTTTGGGAGAGAAAAGGTCGATTTGGGGCCAAAAGGGCCGTTTTTGGGAGGGAAAAGGTCGATTTGGGGCCAAAAGGGCCAGTTTTGGGAGAGAAAAGGTCGATTTGGGGCCAAAAGGGCCAGTTTTGGGAGAGAAAAGGTCGATTTGGGGCCAAAAGGGCCGTTTTTGGGAGAGAAAAGGTCGATTTGGGGCCAAAAGGGCCGTTTTTGGGAGGGAAAAGGTCGATTTGGGGCCAAAAGGGCCGTTTTGGGGAGAGAAAAGGTCGATTTGGGGCCAAAAGGGCCGTTTTGGGGAGAGAAAAGGTCGATTTGGGGCCAAAAGGGCCGTTTTTGGGAGAGAAAAGGTCGATTTGGGGCCAAAAGGGCCGTTTTTGGGAGAGAAAAGGTCGATTTGGGGCCAAAAGGGCCGTTTTTGGGAGGGAAAAGGTCGATTTGGGGCCAAAAGGG
Source organism: Numenius arquata (assembly GCF_964106895.1). NCBI lineage: Eukaryota > Metazoa > Chordata > Aves > Charadriiformes > Scolopacidae > Numenius > Numenius arquata. Next base: position 10,813 of record NW_027415686.1, read on the forward strand.
CCGTTTTTGGGAGAGAAAAGGTCGATTTGGGGCCAAAAGGGCCGTTTTGGGGAGAGAAAAGCTCGATTTGGGGCCAAACGGGCCGTTTTTGGGAGAGAAAAGGTCGATTTGGGGCCAAAAGGGCCGTTTTTGGGAGGGAAAAGGTCGATTTGGGGCCAAAAGGGCCGTTTTTGGGAGAGAAAAGGTCGATTTGGGGCCAAAAGGGCCGTTTTGGGGAGAGAAAAGCTCGATTTGGGGCCAAAAGGGCCGTTTTGGGGAGAGAAAAGCTCGATTTGGGGCCAAAAGGGCCGTTTTTGGGAGGGAAAAGGTCGATTTGGGGCCAAAAGGGCCGTTTTTCGGAGAGAAAAGGTCGATTTGGGGCCAAAAGGGCCGTTTTTGGGAGGGAAAAGTTCGATTTGGGGCCAAAAGGGCCGTTTTTGGGAGGGAAAAGGTCGATATGGGGCCAAAAGGGCCGGTTTTGGGAGAGAAAAGGTCGATTTGGGGCCAAAAGGGCCGTTTTTGGGAGGGAAAAGGTCAATTTGGGGCCAAAAGGGCCGTTTTTGGGAGAGAAAAGCTCGATTTGGGGCCAAAAGGGCCGTTTTTGGGAGAGAAAAGCTCGATTTGGGGCCAAAAGGGCCGTTTTTGGGAGAGAAAAGGTTGATTTGGGGCCAAAAGGGCTGTTTTTGGGAGGGAAAAGGTCGATTTGGGGCCAAAAGGGCCGTTTTTGGGAGGGAAAAGGTCGATTTGGGGCCAAAAGGGCCGTTTTTGGGAGAGAAAAGCTCGATTTGGGGCCAAAAGGGCCGTTTTGGGGAGAGAAAAGCTCGATTTGGGGCCAAACGGGCCGTTTTTGGGAGAGAAAAGGTCGATTTGGGGCCAAAAGGGCCGTTTTGGGGAGAGAAAAGCTCGATTTGGGGCCAAACGGGCCGTTTTTGGGAGAGAAAAGCTCGATTTGGGGCCAAAAGGGCCGTTTTTGGGAGGGAAAAGGTCGATTTGGGGCCAAAAGGGCCGTTTTTGGGAGGGAAAAGGTCGATTTGGGGCCAAAAGGGCCATTTTTGGGAGAGAAAAGGTCGATTTGGGGCCAAAAGGGCCGTTTTGGGGAGAGAAAAGCTCGATTTGGGGCCAAAAGGGCCGTTTTGGGGAGAGAAAAGCTCGATTTGGGGCCAAAAGGGCCGTTTTTGGGAGGGAAAAGGTCGATTTGGGGCCAAAAGGGCCGTTTTTCGGAGAGAAAAGGTCGATTTGGGGCCAAAAGGGCCGTTTTTGGGAGGGAAAAGTTCGATTTGGGGCCAAAAGGGCCGTTTTTGGGAGGGAAAAGGTCGATATGGGGCCAAAAGGGCCGGTTTTGGGAGAGAAAAGGTCGATTTGGGGCCAAAAGGGCCGTTTTTGGGAGGGAAAAGGTCAATTTGGGGCCAAAAGGGCCGTTTTTGGGAGAGAAAAGCTCGATTTGGGGCCAAAAGGGCCGTTTTTGGGAGAGAAAAGCTCGATTTGGGGCCAAAAGGGCCGTTTTTGGGAGAGAAAAGGTCGATTTGGGGCCAAAAGGGCCGTTTTTGGGAGAGAAAAGGTCGATTTGGGGCCAAAAGGGCCGTTTTTGGGAGGGAAAAGGTCGATTTGGGGCCAAAAGGGCCGTTTTTGGGAGAGAAAAGGTCGATTTGGGGCCAAAAGGGCCGTTTTTGGGAGGGAAAAGCTCGATTTGGGGCCAAAAGGGCCGTTTTTGGGAGGGAAAAGGTCGATTTGGGGCCAAAAGGGCCGTTTTTGGGAGAGAAAAGGTCGATTTGGGGCCAAAAGGGCCGTTTTTGGGAGAGAAAAGGTCGATTTGGGGCCAAAAGGGCCGTTTTTGGGAGGGAAAAGGTCGATTTGGGGCCAAAAGGGCCGTTTTTGGGAGGGAAAAGGTCGATTTGGGGCCAAAAGGGCCGTTTTGGGGAGAGAAAAGGTCGATTTGGGGCCAAAAGGGCCGTTTTTGGGAGAGAAAAGGTCGATTTGGGGCCAAAAGGGCCGTTTTGGGGAGAGAAAAGGTCGATTTGGGGCCAAAAGGGCCGTTTTTGGGAGGGAAAAGGTCGATTTGGGGCCAAAAGGGCCGTTTTGGGGAGAGAAAAGGTCGATTTGGGGCCAAAAGGGCCGTTTTGGGGAGAGAAAAGGTCGATTTGGGGCCAAAAGGGCCGTTTTTGGGAGAGAAAAGGTCGATTTGGGGCCAAAAGGGCCGTTTTTGGGAGAGAAAAGGTCGATTTGGGGCCAAAAGGGCCGTTTTTGGGAGGGAAAAGGTCGATTTGGGGCCAAAAGGGCCGTTTTTGGGAGAGAAAAGGTCGATTTGGGGCCAAAAGGGCCGTTTTGGGGAGAGAAAAGCTCGATTTGGGGCCAAACGGGCCGTTTTTGGGAGAGAAAAGCTCGATTTGGGGCCAAAAGGGCCGTTTTTGGGAGGGAAAAGGTCGATTTGGGGCCAAAAGGGCCGTTTTTGGGAGGGAAAAGGTCGATTTGGGGCCAAAAGGGCCGTTTTTGGGAGAGAAAAGGTCGATTTGGGGCCAAAAGGGCCGTTTTGGGGAGAGAAAAGCTCGATTTGGGGCCAAAAGGGCCGTTTTGGGGAGAGAAAAGCTCGATTTGGGGCCAAAAGGGCCGTTTTTGGGAGGGAAAAGGTCGATTTGGGGCCAAAAGGGCCGTTTTTCGGAGAGAAAAGGTCGATTTGGGGCCAAAAGGGCCGTTTTTTGGGAGGGAAAAGTTCGATTTGGGGCCAAAAGGGCCGTTTTTGGGAGGGAAAAGGTCGATATGGGGCCAAAAGGGCCGGTTTTGGGAGAGAAAAGGTCGATTTGGGGCCAAAAGGGCCGTTTTTGGGAGGGAAAAGGTCAATTTGGGGCCAAAAGGGCCGTTTTTGGGAGAGAAAAGCTCGATTTGGGGCCAAAAGGGCCGTTTTTGGGAGAGAAAAGCTCGATTTGGGGCCAAAAGGGCCGTTTTTGGGAGAGAAAAGGTCGATTTGGGGCCAAAAGGGCCGTTTTTGGGAGAGAAAAGGTCGATTTGGGGCCAAAAGGGCCGTTTTTGGGAGGGAAAAGGTCGATTTGGGGCCAAAAGGGCCGTTTTTCGGAGAGAAAAGGTCGATTTGGGGCCAAAAGGGCCGTTTTTGGGAGGGAAAAGCTCGATTTGGGGCCAAAAGGGCCGTTTTTGGGAGGGAAAAGGTCGATTTGGGGCCAAAAGGGCCGTTTTTGGGAGAGAAAAGGTCGATTTGGGGCCAAAAGGGCCGTTTTTGGGAGAGAAAAGGTCGATTTGGGGCCAAAAGGGCCGTTTTTGGGAGGGAAAAGGTCGATTTGGGGCCAAAAGGGCCAGTTTTGGGAGAGAAAAGGTCGATTTGGGGCCAAAAGGGCCAGTTTTGGGAGAGAAAAGGTCGATTTGGGGCCAAAAGGGCCGTTTTTTCGGAGAGAAAAGGTCGATTTGGGGCCAAAAGGGCCGTTTTTGGGAGAGAAAAGGTTGATTTGGGGCCAAAAGGGCCGTTTTTGGGAGGGAAAAGGTCGATTTGGGGCCAAAAGGGCCGTTTTTGGGAGAGAAAAGGTTGATTTGGGGCCAAAAGGGCTGTTTTTGGGAGGGAAAAGGTCGATTTGGGGCCAAAAGGGCCGTTTTTGGGAGGGAAAAGGTCGATTTGGGGCCAAAAGGGCCGTTTTTGGGAGAGAAAAGCTCGATTTGGGGCCAAAAGGGCCGTTTTGGGGAGAGAAAAGCTCGATTTGGGGCCAAACGGGCCGTTTTTGGGAGAGAAAAGGTCGATTTGGGGCCAAAAGGGCCGTTTTGGGGAGAGAAAAGCTCGATTTGGGGCCAAACGGGCCGTTTTTGGGAGAGAAAAGCTCGATTTGGGGCCAAAAGGGCCGTTTTTGGGAGGGAAAAGGTCGATTTGGGGCCAAAAGGGCCGTTTTTGGGAGGGAAAAGGTCGATTTGGGGCCAAAAGGGCCATTTTTGGGAGAGAAAAGGTCGATTTGGGGCCAAAAGGGCCGTTTTGGGGAGAGAAAAGCTCGATTTGGGGCCAAAAGGGCCGTTTTGGGGAGAGAAAAGGTCGATTTGGGGCCAAAAGGGCCGTTTTTGGGAGAGAAAAGGTTGATTTGGGGCCAAAAGGGCTGTTTTTGGGAGGGAAAAGGTCGATTTGGGGCCAAAAGGGCCGTTTTTGGGAGGGAAAAGGTCGATTTGGGGCCAAAAGGGCCGTTTTTGGGAGAGAAAAGCTCGATTTGGGGCCAAAAGGGCCGTTTTTGGGAGAGAAAAGCTCGATTTGGGGCCAAACGGGCCGTTTTTGGGAGAGAAAAGGTCGATTTGGGGCCAAAAGGGCCGTTTTGGGGAGAGAAAAGCTCGATTTGGGGCCAAACGGGCCGTTTTTGGGAGAGAAAAGCTCGATTTGGGGCCAAAAGGGCCGTTTTTGGGAGGGAAAAGGTCGATTTGGGGCCAAAAGGGCCGTTTTTGGGAGGGAAAAGGTCGATTTGGGGCCAAAAGGGCCATTTTTGGGAGAGAAAAGGTCGATTTGGGGCCAAAAGGGCCGTTTTGGGGAGAGAAAAGCTCGATTTGGGGCCAAAAGGGCCGTTTTGGGGAGAGAAAAGCTCGATTTGGGGCCAAAAGGGCCGTTTTTGGGAGGGAAAAGGTCGATTTGGGGCCAAAAGGGCCGTTTTTCGGAGAGAAAAGGTCGATTTGGGGCCAAAAGGGCCGTTTTTGGGAGGGAAAAGTTCGATTTGGGGCCAAAAGGGCCGTTTTTGGGAGGGAAAAGGTCGATATGGGGCCAAAAGGGCCGGTTTTGGGAGAGAAAAGGTCGATTTGGGGCCAAAAGGGCCGTTTTTGGGAGGGAAAAGGTCAATTTGGGGCCAAAAGGGCCGTTTTTGGGAGAGAAAAGCTCGATTTGGGGCCAAAAGGGCTGTTTTTGGGAGAGAAAAGCTCGATTTGGGGCCAAAAGGGCCGTTTTTGGGAGAGAAAAGGTCGATTTGGGGCCAAAAGGGCCGTTTTTGGGAGAGAAAAGGTCGATTTGGGGCCAAAAGGGCCGTTTTTGGGAGGGAAAAGGTCGATTTGGGGCCAAAAGGGCCGTTTTTCGGAGAGAAAAGGTCGATTTGGGGCCAAAAGGGCCGTTTTTGGGAGGGAAAAGCTCGATTTGGGGCCAAAAGGGCCGTTTTTGGGAGGGAAAAGGTCGATTTGGGGCCAAAAGGGCCGTTTTTGGGAGAGAAAAGGTCGATTTGGGGCCAAAAGGGCCGTTTTTGGGAGAGAAAAGGTCGATTTGGGGCCAAAAGGGCCGTTTTTGGGAGGGAAAAGGTCGATTTGGGGCCAAAAGGGCCAGTTTTGGGAGAGAAAAGGTCGATTTGGGGCCAAAAGGGCCAGTTTTGGGAGAGAAAAGGTCGATTTGGGGCCAAAAGGGCCGTTTTTGGGAGAGAAAAGCTCGATTTGGGGCCAAAAGGGCCGTTTTTGGGAGGGAAAAGGTCGATTTGGGGCCAAAAGGGCCGTTTTGGGGAGAGAAAAGGTCGATTTGGGGCCAAAAGGGCCGTTTTGGGGAGAGAAAAGGTCGATTTGGGGCCAAAAGGGCCGTTTTTGGGAGAGAAAAGGTCGATTTGGGGCCAAAAGGGCCGTTTTTGGGAGGGAAAAGGTCGATTTGGGGCCAAAAGGGCCGTTTTTCGGAGAGAAAAGGTCGATTTGGGGCCAAAAGGGCCGTTTGGGGGAGAGAAAAGCTCGATTTGGGGCCAAAAGGGCCGTTTTTGGGAGGGAAAAGGTCGATTTGGGGCCAAAAGGGCCGTTTTTGGGAGAGAAAAGCTCGATTTGGGGCCAAAACGGTCATTTTTAGGAGAGAAAAGGTCGATTTGGGGCCAAAACGGTCGTTTTTGGGAGAGAAAAGGTCGATTTGGGGTCAAAAGGGCCATTTTTGGGAGAGAAAAGGTCGATTTGGGGCCAAAAGGGCCGTTTTTGGGAGAGAAAAGGTCGATTTGGGGCCAAAAGGGCCGTTTTTGGGAGGGAAAAGGTCGATTTGGGGCCAAAAGGGCCGTTTTGGGGAGAGAAAAGGTCGATTTGGGGCCAAAACGGTCATTTTTGGGAGAGAAAAGCTCGATTTGGGGCCAAAAGGGCCGTTTTTCGGAGAGAAAAGGTCGATTTGGGGCCAAAAGGGCCGTTTTTGGGAGGGAAAAGCTTGATTTGGGGCCAAAAGGGCCGTTTTTGGGGCGGGGGGACAGAAGGATTTTGGGGGAAAATGACCATTTTTTTTTCTGTAAGAAAAACATTTTGGGGAGAAACAGCAACTTCTAGAAGAGAAAAAATCACCTTTTTTTTTGGAGGGGGGGGGAATAGATGGTTTTGGGGCAGAAACAGCCCTTTTTGGCCAAAAGGCTCTTTTTTTTTTTTTTTTAAGGGAAATGAACCGTTTCCAGAAGAAAACACCCGTTTTGGGGGCAAACGACGCGTTTTGAGGGATGAAACGTATTTTTTTTTGGACGCCCCCAAAACCCCCCACGTTGAAGGAAAAAAAAAACCCCAAAACTCACCTCGGCGGAAGGGAGCGATCCTGGGGTAAAAAACCCCGGTTTTGGGCAAAAGGCGGCGTTTTGGAGCAGAGCCCCAGGTTTCGCTGCAGAACCCCTCGATTTTGGGGCAAAATCGGCAGCTTTTGGGGGCAAAAGGGGTCGTTTTGGGGCAGGAGACCCCTCGGGGCTTTTGGGTTGAAATCCGGGCTTTTTGGCGGCGTCACCCCTCCCCCCCCCGGGGCTGTTCCCGGGGGGGACACACACCTCCGTTTTGGGGCTAAACCCAGCGATTTCAGGGCTCCCCCCCCCCCCCGGCAGGAGCCTCACCCTCTCTGAGCCCCCTCCGTTTTGGGGCCAAATCCCTCCTTTTTAGACACACACACCCCACCCCACCCCCTGCGCCCCTCGTTTTGGGGCTAAACTCCCCGTTTTCAGGCAATGTCATACACCCCCCCCCCCCAACCCCTATTTTTGGGGCCAAAACACATCATTTTGGGACACTGCCACCCCCCACCCCCCCAGACACGCCCATCCCTCCCCATTTTGGGGCCAAATCCCCGTTTTTTGGGACACCGTCACCACCCCCCACCCCAACTCTCCCCCCTCCCCCCCTTCCTCCATTTTGGGGCCAAAACCCCCTTTTTCAGGCCACTGCCACCCCCCCCACCCCCAAACCCTCCATTTTGGGGCCAAAACGCATCATTTTGGGACACTGCCACCCCCCACACACACACCCCCAGACACGCCCATCCCACTCCATTTTGGGGCCAAATCCCCGTTTTTCGGGACACCACCCACCCCACCCCCACACCTCCATTTTGGGGCCAAAACCCCCTTTTTCAGGCCCGCTGCCTCCCCACCCCCACCCCCCCAAACTCTATTTTGAGGCCAAAAACCCTCCTTTTCGGCCCCAACCCCCTCTCCCCTCCCTTCCAGCTCCACCTCCCCCCCTCGATTTGGGGCTAAAACCCCCCAAAACGGTTAAAAACCAACCCCCCCCCCTCCAGGGCCCTACCTCTGCGGGGGGGGGGGGGAGTGACCGCGCCCGCCGAGGCCACGCCCCCTGCGGCAGCGGCGGGGAGGGGCGTGGCCACGCAGAGCGGGGCGTGGCCGAGAGGGGAGGGGAAGGGGAGGGGATATGCAAATAGAAAGGGGAGGCGCGGGGATATGCAAATAGGATAACGGAGGGGGCGTGGCTTTAGAAGAGCGGGAGGGAAGGGCGGGGTTTGAGGGAGGGGGAGAAGGGGGCGTGTCCCCGCTAGGCCCCGCCCCCCCCCCCCTTTCACCACACGGAGCCGCCGCCATTTTGAGCGCTTTAATTCCCCGTTACCGGAGCGCACCCCCCCCACCCTTCATTTCGGGCTCTTTCTCTTCACTCCCCGCGACTCTCTCAAAGCAAGGGCCGCGGCCGCTGGGCCGGCAGGAGCCCGAAACGTCGTTTTAGAGCCAACCGGTGCCGGGAGAATTTATCGTCGGGGGAGAAACGGGCCGGGTGAGCCGAACGGGTGGGCCGGCCGTCCGGGGACACCTTCTGCCGGAGGAGAAAAAAAAATAAAAAAATAAAGGGTAAAGCGAGGCCGGGGACCGGTCCCCGGGGGATCCCCCGGTGCCCGTTTACCCTTTTTTCCCCCCGGTACCTTGAGGGTGTAGACGCGCTCCCCGCGCTCGTCGCTGTAGCACTGCAGGAACATGGCGGCGCCGCCGCGGGGGGTGACGGGAAGGGGAAGGGGGAGGGCGCGGGGCATCACGGGAAGGAGGCGGACTCCGGGGGCGGGAGGGGGCGGTGAATGGAGGGGAGGGGGCGTGGCCTCGGCGGCGAATGGAGGGGCGGGGCGAGCGCCGGGGCGCTGAGCACGATGGGAAATGAACTCCCGAGGGGGGGGGTGGTCAGAGGTCCTTTGTGGCCCCTCCCCCTTTTCGAGGCCACGCCCCCCTCTCGAGGCCACGCCCCCTCGCCTTTGGACTCTGAGCCCATGGACCTGCTGCGGTGAGGGGGGGGGGGGGGGCTACTGGGGCGGGTGTGGGGGCTACTGGGGTGGTCGGGGGGGGGGGGGGAAGTCGCTGGGGGCCACCGGGTTGGGTTTGGGGGCCACCGGGTTGGTTGGGAGGCCACTGGGGGCCACTACGTTGGGTCTGGGGGCCACTGAGTTGGTTGGGGGGGCCACCGGGTTGGTCGGGGGGGCCACTATATTGGGTCTGGGGGCCACTATGTTGGCTGGGGGGGCCACCGTGTTAGTTGGGGGGCCACTGGGGGCCACTATATTGGGTCTGGGGGCTACTGAGTTGGCTGGGGGGCCACTGGGGCCACTACGTTGGGTCTGGGGGCCACTATGTTGGCTGGGGGGGCCACCGGGTTGGTTGGGGGGCCACTGGGGGCCACTACGTTGGGTCTGGGAGCCACCGGGTTGGTCGGGGGGGCCACTGGGGGCTACTATATTGGGTCTGGGGGCCACTGAGTTGGTTGGGGGGGGCTCTGGGGCCACTATGTTGGGTATGGGGGCTACTGAGTTGGCTGGGGGACCACTGGGGCCACTATATTGGGTCTGGGGGCCACTGGGTTGGTCGGGGGGGGCTCTGGGGGCTACTATATTGGGTCTGGGGGCCACCGGGTTGGTCGGGGGGGCCACTGGGGGCCACTATATTGGGTCTGGGGGCTACTGAGTTGGTTGGGGGGCCACTGGGGGCCACTATATTGGGTCTGGGGGCTACTGGGTTGGTCGGGGGGGCCACTGGGGCCACCGAGTTGGTTGCTTGGGGGGGCCACTATATTGGGTCAGGGGGCCACTGTGTTGGCTGGGGGGCCACTATATTTGATGTGGGGGCCACTGGGTTGCTTAGGGGGGCCACTATATTGGTCCTGGGGGCCACCAGGTTGGGTGTGGGGGCCACTGGATTGGTCGGGGGGGCCACTGGGTTGGGTGTGGGGGCCACTGGGTTGCTTGGGGGGCCACTATATTGGGTGGGGGGGCCACTGGGGCCACCGGGTTGGGTGTGGGGGCCACCGGGTTGGTCGGGGGGTGGCCCCCCCCCCCTTGGCCTCGGTGGCCAGCGGTGGCCCCGGCCGCCCCCCCCTCCTCCCCCCCCCCCCCCGACTGAGTGGCCGGTGCCCCCCCCAGGGCGGTTGCCCGCCGGGCGTGGCCCCCCCCGCCCCCCCAGCCCCGCCCCTTCTGGGTGAGCGACGGCTCCCGGGGCCGGCAACGGGGGCTGGTGGCCACCAGCCTGGGCCAGCTGCGGGAGCAGGTCAGCCCCCGCTAATTGCCCCCGCTAATTGCCCCCCCGGACCGCTAATTGCCCCTGGGACCGCTAATTGCCCCCCCGGACCGCTAATTGCCCCTGGGACCGCTAATTGCCCCCGCTAATTGCCCCCGGGACCACTAATTGCCCCCCGGGACCACTAATTGCCCCAGCTAATTGCCCCCCGGGACCACTAATTGCCCCTGCTAATTGCCCCAAGGACCACTAATTGTCCCCGGGACCACTAATTGCCCCCACTAATTGCCCCCGGGACCACTAATTGCCCCCCAGACCGCTAATTGCCCCCCGGGACCGCGAATTGCCCCCGTTAATTGCCCCCAGGACCACTAATTGCCCCCCGGGACCACTAATTGCCCCCGCTAATTGCCCCCCGGACTGCTAATTGTCCCCCGAGACCACTAATTGCCCCTGCTAATTGCCCCCCGGGACCACTAGTTGCCCCCGGGACCACTAATTGCCCCTGCTAGTTGCCCCTGGGACCACTAATTGCCCCTGGGACCACTAATTGCCCCCGCTAATTGCCCCCGGGACCACTAATTGCCCCCCGGGACCACTAATTGCCCCAGCTAATTGCCCCCCGGGACCACTAATTGCCCCTGCTAATTGCCCCAAGGACCACTAATTGCCCCTGGGACCGCTAATTGCCCCCACTAATTGTCCCTTGGGACCACTAGTTGCCCCTGGGACCACTAGTTGCCCCCGCTAATTGCCCCCGGGACCACGAATTGCCCCTGCTAATTGCCCCCCGGGACCACTAGTTGCCCCCGCTAATTGCCCCCGGGACCACGAATTGCCCCTGCTAATTGCCCCCCGGGACCACTAGTTGCCCCCGCTAATTGCCCCCTGGACCACTAATTGCCCCCCGGGACCACTAATTGCCCCTGGGACCACTAATTGCCCCCGCTAATTGCCCCCCGGACCGCTAATTGTCCCCCGAGACCACTAATTGCCCCTGCTAATTGCCCCCGGGACCACTAGTTGCCCCCGGGACCACTAATTGCCCCTGCTAATTGCCCCTCGGACCGCTAATTGCCCCTGCTAATTGCCCCCCGGGACCACTAATTGCCCCCGCTAATTGCCCCTGGGACCACTAATTGCCCCCGCTAATTGCCCCCCGGACCGCTAATTGTCCCCCGAGACCACTAATTGCCCCTGCTAATTGTCCCCCGGACCGCTAAATTGCCCCTGCTAATTGCCCCCCTGCTCCCCTAATTGCCCCCACAGCC